>NW_020172451.1:8189294-8296549 GCF_003031525.2 Neophocaena asiaeorientalis asiaeorientalis | reverse complement strand
AAAAAAAAAAAAAAAAAAAATTGACTGGATTTGTATGATTACCATTAAATACATTACTGTGCAAAATAGCTACTTCTGAGCCAAGAAGATGACCAACTTGTGATACCAAGGTTCCATATTAAAAAATAGAGAAGATGGGAATTCCCTGGTTGGCCTAATGTTTAGAATTCCGAGCTTTCACTGCCATGGCCCAGGTTCCATCCCTGATCGGGGAACTGAGATCTCACCAGGCACATGCCACAGCCAAAAAATAAAAAAGCAAGATTTAACAGTAAATAATGAATAAAAATGATCTAAAAAGGGTCTTATTTTTTTTAAAAAGGTATTTTTTGATAAACTTATGTTGACTTATCTTTGTTATTATTTGTATCAGATATATCCAAGTGTTTGGTATGGCTTTGGAGATACTTGATAATGAAAACCTAAAACGTTTGGTGGGAGTGGGATGGACTCTTTCTCCTAGGAATAGGAAAGTAGGGCTTGATTTTACAAAAACCAAAAAAGGTAAATTCTTTGTAATACCTCTTACCAGAAAGAGAGGTTGAAATTTAAAACGACCCATACAGAGCAGTTTGGAGCCCTACAAAACATAGGTTCTGGCAGGGACTTTAGCTGTCAGAAACCCCACCATCCAAGGGCCATCCATGAATAATTAACATCTAATAACAAGGTCATTACTTTGATAGTAAAGTGTGAGAATGATCTCAGTGGAATAGTCTTAGCAAAATAAATGTTTCCTATTTTCCTGGGAAGAATAAGTAGCTAAGCTCCAGACTACCAGGATCTCAGAAAAGTTAGAACTGAGCCATTTCACCTCAGAATGACAAGTTTGATTAGTAAGACAGGAGAGGCAGAGATATTAGAGTTTCTAGAACTAAAGGTCTTTTCATGTTTAAGCAGTCCTTTGGGAGATTTAAAATTCATGGTGGATCTTTGGTTTTCTTTTATGAGATATACGGAGATTTTAATTGCCATTTCTATTTCTACTTTATATTCATAATCATTTTTATTTTCAATATTTTTAAGTTCATTAATTCCCCTGAAGCAGTCCCTTAATCTATTTTGAATCATTAAGCCATCAAAATATCTTTGGTGCTCTAGAACTTAAGGACAAAATTCTTCTTTAAAATTGCCTTAATCCCCATGATTCCAGGGATAAGATGATGGTGGTGACCTCAGCTCAGAGCGCACAGACTTGGTATAAGCAGTGGTGTAGCTGTCTTCACTGACGGTGTTCAGTGGGACGTTTGTTTTCAAGTGTATGAAATTGGTGGGTCATGGATGTTTACAAATGATGTGCTCATCCTACAGACCAGGGCTTGATTGAGTTTCTGGGAATACAAAGAGGGAAATATTAAGCTGGTGGTGGAAAGACAGGATGGAAAAAAACTGTAATATGATTTGATGATGGATCCTATCAAAGAGTTTTCAAGTGTTTTGAGAATGTAGAGGTGGGCTCAGTGAATCTGAATGTGCAATGAGGAAGGTTTGGGAGAAGACTTCGTTGATGAGTTTGACCTCTGAGCTGGGCCTTGAAGAGGCCAAGTGAAGATGGTATAGACAACTACATCGGGCAGCGTCAAGTATCGAATACGATTTCTTTGCTTCTCTGCTAGAAACAAGTCAGAAAGGAAAGGCCATCATATACAGCCCAGCTTTTTATAGCTCTTTGATTGGAGCAGTCTAGAACTGCTTCAATGAGTTGATCCTCCAGAAATCAGGGAGCTAAGCTTGTTTTTTGACTAGACTGATAGTCATACATTTGAATGAGAAGTTACAGGTGAGTAATGTTTTGTTTTGGTAGCCCTGGAATGATTTTTCACTTTTTCCCTTTCTTCCTTTTTTATCTCACTCTGTGGTTGATTCACATTTCCTTGTCTAGTAAAGAAGGGACCAAGCAGACTCAGGACAGGGAAGGGTGTTCGGATCTGGAGTAGGGTCCTCAGGGAGCTAGGCTCACAGTTGGGTGGCACTGATTTTATGATTGAATCAACCAATTCAGAGAAGTCATATCATAGTATTGTTTTACAACTGATATTATTATATAAAATGCAAGCCTGCATTTTTACTCAGTTGCTTTTTAAGGTGCGTCTCAGGTTATATAGTTGGAGAATAAATTCGGTAAACCCAATCTTAAAAAAGAAAGTAGTTAAGTAAATGTTATACTGCCTGTACCTTTCAACAACAACAACAACAAAGTAGTGTTTTTTTGTAACATTTGACTGAGTTTAATGCTTTTGGTTTATAGAATGCATCAGACCGCAGGGGTGGTGATGATATGCCCATGATTGGATTTGAATACTTTTCTGAGCATTCTGAGATCAGGAACTTTTTTCAGTTGTAAAATTCTGTGATTCCATGGAACACGGGATATGATTCTTCTGAGGGAGAGAAAACCTGAACTGTTTCTTATTTGTGTTTTCTTATGTTAACAAAAAGCCTCACCGTCGCTGTTCCGTTGACAGGGTGGCAATCATGGTTTGTTTGGAAATAGCACAGCACAATCGAGAGGCGTGCACACCCCCGTGCAGCCGCTGAATTCTTCTCCTAATCTCCGGGCGCAAGTGCCTCCCCAGTTCATTTCCCCCCAGGTAAGCAGTTCATGGATCCACAATTCATAAGGAAAAGTCCAAGTGGTTACTAGTTGTCAACTGACTGGTTTTGTGGGCATAAAAGGAATAACAGTTACCCATCTAAAATGGGAAAAATCCGGATGCCAGGGATCAAGATCTTTAGAACAAGATGGCAAATCTCATTTGTTTTTTTTATTGTATCGTGCATACAAAGTAGATGTTTTTACATGAAAGGCATTATGATTATATTCCTTTTAGATCTCCTGTATATTTTCCCAATGCTATATTGATTTTTAAACTGTGTATAATTAAAACTACTGTGTTAATTCCGATGTGTCAACATTCAGAAGTTGGTTGCCCTCAAGGCTTCACAGGGTAATTGCCAGGTTCTGGGTTATTCTGAAAAGTTTTGAGGAGATACACACTAAAACACTGACTGGGTGTTCTAGGGGGGGTTCAAGAACTAATGAAGCGGCAGAGACTTATTCACAGAGCAACTTTGTGTAGGACACGGTCTTTTGGGAACCATGGGAACCCTTTAGGACCCTCTATTAGCAGGAGATTGGACGGGTTGTTTGGGGGTATAGGTGAGAGATTTGTGCCAGTCTACCACATACTGCCTCTCATACACCTTTGTGGGAAACAGGTCTGAGGAGCAAAGTAAAAGCTGATAAGCCCAAGTAAAGATTCAGTGTGTGAATCAAGATCAAGAGCTTTGAGTCTGTCCCGTCGTATAAGAGGGGGTGGGGTACTTATTAGATCCAGCCAACAGGTTGTGAAGGGTCAGGTTTTGTTGTTTGTTTTTTGATACATCTTGTAAGACAGAAGCTTAAAATGTTTATTTGAAACCATAATCTGTAGATTTCAAATCCTGCTTTGGACGTTGAGTCTGTCCATCTTGGTAGAGGAAGGAATGTTGATCATGCCCCCGCCCCCATCTTCACGGTCCTGTCTGGAGTCCTCTTAGGTCTCTCTTCTTCTCCTTCCCTTTCTCTGAGTGTCACTCATCCTTCAAGTCCCAGGTAGACAGAGCTGTTCCTGACTTCCCCAGCCCTTTACAGTGGCAGTGTCTTGCCTTTTGGAGCACTTGCCAACATGCCTTGCCATCAGGCCAACAGCCATCCATGGTTATCGAACGTCTGCAGTGTTCCAGGTTGTGTGTTGGCCGTGCATGGTTGAAGAAAGCACTGCCTCTCCCATCGCTGCCTCCTGGAGTTGTGGCGGTGATGGCAGAGTAGTCGGTAGATAACGTGCTGCATGGAAAAGCTTAACAGAGTTTGGGGAGCAGGGTGGGACCTCACACTAGCAGTGACATTTAAGCTGGGCCTTGAAGAACGAGTCAGAGTTCGCTGGGCACAGCCAGATGAAAGGTGCCTTCCAGGAGGCAGAAGCAGCTTGTGCAGGGGTCAGTAATATCTGGAAGGACACGGCACGTTTGGGGAAATGCGGTTAGTGTGAGTAGTTAGTTTGAGCTTGTGGAAGTGTAGGTATGCTGTCTAGAATGGAATAGGAAGAAGCTAGTCAGGAAGTTTGGGACCAAATTTGGAACGGTTTTGTTTGCCTTGCTAAGTAGTTTGGACTTTGTCCTTTGGTCACCACGGTTTGTAACATTATCTTGGCCACTGCTTAAAAACACAGTTTCTGGGTCTTCCTCAATCTACTGAGACACAGAGTCTTGGGTGTTGGGGCCTCACCACCCCCAGGGGATTTTTACATGCTCCCTAGAGTCTGGCTGCTCCTACTAAAGATAATATAGTGTTAGGCAAGATTTCTCAACTGAGTGGCAGTATAGGAAAATTTAAGTTTTGGAAAAATAACACCATGATATACACGACATGTTTGAATGACAGAATCACTAGAGCAAAGGAGATCAGCTATGAAGCTAGTGCAGGAGTCCAGATAAGATAGTAGCAGTCAGGGGGACTTCCCTGGTGGCTCAGTGGTTAAGACTCCATACTTCCAATGCAGGGGGCTCAGGTTCGATCCCTGGTCAGGGGACTAGATCCCACATGCATACTGCAACTGAGAGTTCGCATGCCACAACTAAGGAGCCCACAAGCCACAACTAAGACCTGTCACAAATAGACGAATGAATGAATGAAACACAGCATTAAATTAAAAAAAGATAGTGGCAGTGGGAATTAAGACCTCCTTGTGAAGGTCACTGGTGATCTTTGTGTTGTGGAATACAGTGATCTGTTCCCCAGTTTTTACTCATGTATCAGCATTTGACACAGTGGATCACTCCCTCCTTTTTGAAATAATACATTTGGCTTTCAGACACCTTCTATATTGGTTCTCCACCTGCCTTTCCTTGTCTTTCTGCTTTACAAGTTCTTCCTCACTTCCCCAGTGTTTAAACATCAGAGTACCCCAGCCTCAATAACTGAACCTCTTCTTACCACTTACATCCACTTTTAGGTGATCTCACCCAGTGGAATGACTTTAAAATACTGACAGTTCCAAAACTGTGACTTCACCCCAGATCTCTCTTCTGAACCCCAAAGACTTCTGGCCATCTTTAGTAGGATGCCTTATAGGCATCTGAAGTGAACACGCCCAAAACAGAACTTCCTGCTTCATCCCACTCTCCCCTCAAAACATCCTCTTCCTCCAAGCACCTGGCAGTCTCATCCTGCAGGTGCTCAGGCCAGAGCTGGTTGTGAGTTCTCACAACGCACAACCAATCCAGCAACAAATCCTCCCTTCAGAACTTCATCCAGCGTCCAACCATTTCCTACTGTGACCGTGGTCTCCTGACTGGTCCGCCCGCTTCATCCCATACTTGCTCCCTCGAGTCTTGTTTTCTGCCCCGAGTTCACACCGATCCTCTAAAAGCACACTGTCCAGTGTAGCCAATAGCTGCATGAGCACTTGAAATGTGACTTGTGGAATGGAAGAACTGAAGTCTGGTTTCAATGAATTTAAATAGCCACACCAGATTAGCACCTACCGTATGGACAGTGCAGATGTGGGACATTTCTGTCATCACAGAAAGTTAAGGTAAATCATGTTACTGCTTTACCGGGACCCCTCTTCTGGCTCCCTCTCTCACTGAGAATACAAAGCCAGCTCTTCACTGTGGTCTTTGGGGCTCTTGGTGACCTCCCTGCCCCCCCACACTTGCAGCTCTCCTGTTCGTCCAGACCTCTCCAGCCAGCTGGCCCCAGTGCACGGAACATACTCCCAGAATGCTCTTCTCCCAGATTGGCACATGGGTCCATCTTTATTTCCTTCAGAGCTCTGCTTCAGTCCCACCTTATCAGGGAGGCTGTCCCAGGCTGTGTATAGTACACCACCACCACCGTTACTCACCCCCACCCCACCCCCAGGAGGGTAATAAGCTTCACAGCGGCAGGATCTGTGGCTGTTCTGTTGGTTGCTGCATCCTGAACATCGACAACTGTGCAGGGCATGTATTTTAAGTTCAGTAAGTATATGTCAAGTCACAGGAGGATGCATTTCAGAATGATCTAGAAAGTGGAATTGTTAGGAAAGCACAGTGAACTTAGTCTGAGAGACTTAGGGGCTCCAAATCTCTTTATGACCAAAGTATCTGCTCTACTTGGAAGAGAAAAGTACTTGCGTTCTCCTACATTTTTCAAATGTGTTTATTTAGCAAAACATGGTTAACATAAAAATTCTTTCTTTTAAAAAAATTATTTATTTATTTTTATTTGGCTTTGCCAGGTCTTTAGTTGCGGCATGCGGGATCTTTGTTGCATATATGAGCTTTTAGTTGCGGCATGCATGCAGGATCTATCTCCCCCACCAGGGATTGAACCCAGACCCCCTGCATTGGGAGCACGGAGTCTTAATCGCTGGACCACCAGGGAAGTCCCAGAAAAAAATTCTTCACAAAACTACCCTCCCACCCCACTGGACGCAATGACAAGAATTATTTTTATGTAATCCCCTATCCAGACTTTGTTCGTATACAGGCAGGCTTTTCACATAACTGCATTCATGGTCACAGCAGCCTGCTATTTTCATTAACATTGGGTCATGACATTTTCTGGTTACTAATATAGTCTCCAAGTTGATCATTCTTAATGAACAAAGCAAAATGTTCCATCAGGTAGACTTGATTTGGTTTCCCTTTCCCAATTATTGGATATTGTTTCTAATTTTTCACTGTCATAAGTAACGCTGTAGAGAAATCCTTTATACATAGATCTTTGCCCACATTATTTCTAAATTTAGTTGCCCAGAATGAAATTTCTGGGTCAAAGCACATGAACATTTAAAATTCTTTTTTTTTCTTTTTTAAATCCATTCCCCAGACCTTCTTTTATTTTATTTTTATAAATTTATTTATTTATTTATTGGCCGCGTTGGGTTTTTGTTGCTGCGCGTGGACTTGGACTTTCTCTAGTTGCGGTGAGCGGGGGCTACTCTTTGTTGCCGTGCATGGGCTTCTCATTGCGGTGGCTTCTCTTGTTGCGGAGCACGGACTCTAGGCGTGCAGGCTTCAGTAGTTGTGGCACACAGGATCAGTAGTTGTGGCACACAGGATCATTAGTTGTGGCTCGTGGGCTCTAGAGCACAGGCTCAGTAGTTGTGGTGCACAGGCTTAGTTGCTCCACGGCATGTGGGATCTTCCTGGACCAGGGCTCGAATCTGTGTCCCCTGCATTGGCAGGTGGATTCTTAACCACTGCACCACCAGGGAAATCCCTGAACATTTAAAATTCTTAACGAGTGACTTCCCTGGTGACACAGTGGTTGAGAATCAGCCTGCCAATGCAGGGGACACGAGTTCGAGTACTGGTCCGGGAAGATCCCACATGCAGCGGGGCAACTAAACCCGTGTGCCACCACTACTGAGCCCATGTGCCTAGAGCTCGTGCTCCGCCACAAGAGAAGCCACTGCAATGAGAAGCTCATGAACCTCAATGAAGAGTAGCCCCCACTCGCTGCAACTAGAAAAAGCCCGTGCACAGCAACAAAGACCCAACGCAGCCCAAAATAAATAAATTTATAAAATTCTTGATGAATATTACCACATTTTACATCCATTTTAACCGCTTTTTAGGGACAGTCAATAATTAATGTAAACATAGGAAGAAGATATTGAAACTCATCTTTAAGATTGTTACAAATGTTCCATACCATGGGTTTTTTCTACCTTGCCTTTTTCTTCCTGTTACTCAAATGTTCAGAAAGTAACATATTCTAGAGGTGTTTGTCTTGCTTTTATTTTTATTTATTTTTTAATAAAGAGACTTTTTTTTTTAACTTTTATTTATTTTTGGCTGCATTGGGTCTTCGTTGCTGCACGCAGGCTTTCTCTAGTTGTGGCGAGCAGGGGCTACTCTTCGTTGCGGTGCACGGGCTTCTCATTGCATTGGCTTCTCCTGTTGTGGAACACGGGCTCTAGACGCACAGGCTTCAGGAGTTGTGGTGCACAGGCTTAGTTGCTGCACAGCATGTGGATCTTCCCGGACCAGGGATCAAACCCATGTCCCCTGCATTGGCAGGAGGATTCTTATCCACTGTGCCACCAGGGAAGTCCGTCTTGCTTTTAAATTGCTGTCATTTTGCACTTGTAACGCTTCATTAAATGCCATATTCACTCCCAACTAGAGCTTCACTTTCTCCAACCCAGCTGGAGATTGAAAGGACTTTAAGCCAGAATAATTAATTCCCTGCCATGGGAATGTGCAAGCCTGCACTTTAATTACTCTGCAACCCAGGTATGAATAGTCATTTGCCAGGAGCCCAGTGAAGCATCTGTCTGGTCCTTTGTATTCACTGGAGGAGGACAGTACATGTGAATCTGAAGAAGGGAGAAGTTGAGAGTTTCCCTGGTGGCGCAGTGGTTGGGAGTCTGCCTGCCGATGCAGGGGACATGGGTTCGAGCCCTGGTCTGGGAGGCTCACACGTGCTGCGGAGCGACTGGGCCCGTGAGCCACAACTACTGAGCCTGTGCATCTGGAGCCTGTGCTCCGCAACGAGAGAGGCCAAGATAGTGAGAAGCCCGCACGCCGCGATGAAGAGTGGCCCCTGCTTGCCGCAACTGGAGAAAGCCCTCGCACAGAAACGAAGACCCAACACAGCCCAAAAAATAAATAAATAAGCCAATAAAAAAATTTTTTTTTTGAAATAAATTTTAAAAAAAAGAAGAGAGAAGTTGAGCAGTGCTAGATAGGAAGTCCTCAAAGTACAACCTTGATAGTCTTTATAACTGTCAATTTATAGAACATATGAGATGCTGACATTTAAATTAAAGAATAAAAATACCTTGTGTTAGCATTTCTTTAAGGTCTTTCTGTATCTGTCTATCTGTAAATAATATATTTCATGTTCCCTTTTTTGAACTTTATGTAATGAAATCATACAGTATGTAGCCTTCTCTGACTTTTTTACTTGATAATGCTTGTAAGATTTTCCCATGTTGATTTAGGCAGTTGTGGTTCATATTGTATTCTACTATAATGAATATACCATCCTTCATTTACCTTGTCTACCCTACTATCGATAGACATTTGGGTTGTTTCCAGATTTTTGCTATTATGAGCAGTGCTGCTGTGAATATTCCTCTATTTGTCTCCTAGGATGAATTTCTCTAGGGTACTGCTGGGTCATGGGCATGTTTTACTTTGAATGGTGGTTTCTTTAGCTAGTTTTGAGTAGTAGGAATAGTAAGGAAGGTGGTGAGATCATGGGCTCGTGGCAAGGGGTAACATACATTCTCAAGACTGAAGAGAAATGGTAATCAGGAGACGAGCTGATTTGTCCAGTAGGTCTTTTGAAACTGATAGCCACTGCAATGAGAAGCCGTGCACAGCAACGAAGACCCAATGCAGCCAAAAATAAATAAATAAATAAATAAAATTTTAAAAAATAATAAAACTGAAAGAAGGGAGGAGAAATGACAAGTTCAGACAATGGCTCTTTATTTTGGAGGCCAGTAGGGTGGGAAAGAAAATAAGCAAAAGAGGTTTCCCATGAATCATAGATGAAAGCTTTGGAAAGGAAGTCAGAAACACGCTGATCAGTACAGACAGCCTGGAGCGGCACTGTCCAGTAGAAATGTAACACAAGCCACATAATGGAATTTAAAGTTTTTAGTAGCCCCATTTAAAAGATAAAAAGAAACTGGTAAAGTTAATTTAATGATATATATTCTTTAAACCAATATATCTAAATTATTATCATTTCAACCTTTACTCAGTGTTTTTAAATTATATTAAAATTTTTACTTTCCTTTTTTTAATACCAAGTCTTTGAAATCTGGTGTGTATTTTACACTTAAAACACATCTCGGGACTTCCCTGGCAGTCCAGTGGTTGGGACTCCACGCTTCCAGTGCAGGAGGGCATGGGTTCGATCCCTGGTTGGGAAACTTAAGATCCTGCATGCCACGTGCTGCGGCCAAAAAAAACCCACATCTCCACTTAGGTTAGGCATGTTTCAGCTGCTCAGTAGCCATATGAGGCTAGTAGTTAACATACCAGATGGCACAGGCCTGCAAACAGAGTTATTGTATTCTTTTCTAGCAACTGCCACAGCAAATGACCACAAACTGGGTAGCTTAAAACAACAGGCATTTATTCTCTTACAAGTTCTGGAGGCTAGACGTCTGATAGCAAGGTGTCATCAGGGTTGGTTCCTACTGCAGGCTCCAGAGGAGAGTCTGCTCCGTGCCTCTCTCCTAGTTTCTGGTGGCTGCTGGCAGGGCTTGGTGTTCCTTGACATGTAAATGCGTCACTCCCATCACCACCTCCATATTCACGGGGCATTCTTCCCTGTGTGTCTCTGGACTTTCTCTTCTTCTAAGGACACCAGTCATTGGATTAGGGCCCACTGTAATCCATTATGTCCTCATCTGAAACTTGATTATGTCTACAAAGATCCTACTTTTGAATAAGGTCACATTTCTCAGATCACAGTTGGGCATGAATTTGGGGGGTGGGGGACACAGTTCAACCTAGTATAGTTGCTAAACCAAATGAATTTAAGATTCACACTGTGAAGGTAAGAAATACGATTTCATGAGTCACTGAGGTATGGTCTAAGACTCTGGTTTAGAATACGGTGTGATAGCGTAGGATATATCTCCACTCGTAGCCTCCTTCCCTGTCCCCGACCGCTCCCACCCCCCACCAAACAAAAAAAAGAAAAAAACCTTTTAATACAGTGAGGTTAGAACCATTATATCAGAGACAATAAGTTAAGCCACACTGGTGACCATTTGGGTGAACTCAAAGGACAGGTGAAGAAGAATTATTATTTGAGATGAGTTGTGGAAGGTGCGTCCCTCATGCTGGCCATAAAGCTCGTGCAGCGGTGAAGTGCGCAGTAATGGTGTGCCTGCTTTGAGCTCCTATCTGCTAGGGGTCTGTTAAAATAGAAAATCAAATAAGGTGGGATTTTGTTTTGTTTCGTTTTTTTAAGTCAGTTTATCTTTTTTTTTAAATTGAAGTATAGTTGATTTACAATGTTGTGTTAGTTTCGGGTGTACAGCAAAGTGGTTCGGTTATATATATCTATATATCTGTTCTTTTTCAGATTCTTTTCCATTATAGGTTATTACAAGATATTGAATATAGTTCCCCGTGCTATAAAGTAGGTCCTTGTTGTTTATCTGTTTTTTATATAGTAGCGTCAAACAAGTTTTTTAATTGGTTGGCAACACTCAGCATCTCGTAGAGAGTAGAGAGGAAGCAGCTGGGAAAACTATTACTTTAAATCAAAATACTTTCCAAAATGAGAGAATTGGTAGTTTAAATGCAAGTGCCTGAGATCTTGGAAGAGAATGAGTTGGTGAGCCAAGTATAGGAAACTTGAATTTAGATGTTTTTAGACCAGAAAGTGTCAAAAGATAGGCAGATATTCTTGAGAATGTAGCAGAGACGGTGACTCAAAAGTATTAGGAAGCTGAAGAATTTAACTTTGACTGTGATGCTAAAGAAAGGTAACATGGGAAGACCCTATGGCCTTCTGATGAAAGCATTCTGATGACTCACGTTTTATAGGGTCATTTTTAAAAGATGGAAAGTAAGGGTATGCAAGCAAGGGTGAATGTGTGAGAGTCATGCTGGGAGATTAAAACACAAAATAAGTGGAGGCTTGTAAAAAGTGTCTTAGAGCTTGGTTTGGTGCAATGTGGTGACTGGGAAAGGAATCATAGCTTTGGACTCTTCATATAATGCTGACTGATTAAGTGGAAAGAAAATTTTTACTGCTTTTGTCTTCTCTGTTAAGAATAAGGGTGTTCAACCGAAAGGGTTTAAGATGCAGTAAATCCTACAGCAGAGAAAGAATTTGTGAAAAGAATTGCAGAGCCCTGACTGTGATCTTTGAAGAATGCTTGGGGTCTTCAAGGAGGAGGGTTTAATAATGACAACCCCTCTTTCCTGCCCAAATCCTGAATTTTTAAGACAAAAAGAGGAAGGCTTCCAGGGGCCTAAACGTCCCCTTTACTACCGAGAAAGCTGATACTGGAGAATGTGAGCTTCCTAATACTGAATTCCAAACTTACTCCCTAGTAACTGGAATAGGGCAGTCCTCCCTGTGGGCTTGCTGCCACGATGTAAGGGAAAGAGGCCCAGAGTGTTATGATAAAGGTGGATGCCCCTCTGTGTGGAGCCTCAGGTCAGCAGTGGGAAAGAAGCACCCCTCCCCTACAATGAAGTAAGGAGAATGGGGGAATTTTTTTTTTTTTCTAATTTTGAAAGAACAAGGAAAGTGGCTTAAAGACTGATGAACTTGGTGCCAATTCCAAGTAAGATTCTAGACAAGATTATCAAAAACATGGTTTCTGAGCACCTGTACTAGGAATCGAGAATCGTAGTTTGCTAACATATTTGAACTTAACTCGTTTTCTTCACTGATTGGTAAAAGAATTTTGGATTATAGGAACGATAAAGTTGTTGTATCTCTATTTTGACAAGTCATTAGACAAGCTGTCTAAAACAGTTGTGTTGATTAGAAATGATTGGCTGTTCCTGGACTTAGACCAGTTTCAGGTTGGAAGGACGTTTTTAGTGGCACGTGACTAAATTTATCTTCAGCTCTGTCAAGTTCAACATTCCTGTCAGTCACCAGATGGGGAAACTCAAACTGGGAATAAGTAAAATAATAGGTAGAAAATAACTTGGTGGGGTGACTATTAGTAAGTTAAAATATGAGAGGTTCATTCATCTAATAGGTGTTTATCGACCATCTGCTATGTGCCATGCATATAAAGATAAATGTAAAGTCCTAAGGATCAAAACATAAATTAATAAAATTTTTAAACCCAGCTGCTTAAAAATTACATGGGGAAGTAAAACGCCCCATGTAATTTTAATCTGATGCCCCATCTACAATTTTAATATTGTAGATTTTAATTGACAGTAGGCTTAATGTGTGAGTTAGGAGCTATGATATGATCATCAGAGAAGTTGAGATTGTAGGAACTGTTAAAAGCATGGCTTTTAGAAGAATAGTTAGTGATGGCCAGGTCTACCCAGTATTAGACAACGTTAGGAAATGGCTTTTCTGTCCTGGGCTCTGCGTTGAGAAATTGAATGAGATACAGGTGAGAGAACTGATCATATGTAGCCTGGAGATGAGATGCAGGGGAGCTGTAATCATTGTCTGGACATCTGAAGAACCATCCTGTGAAGTAACATGAACATGTACGGAGTGCATTTCTAAGCATTTGACATGGACTAACTCGTAAAATCCTCAAACACCCGTTTTGGAGATAAGGAAAGTGAGGCTTAGAAAGGTTAAGTAAGTCACTTGCTCTGAGTCCTATACCTGAGAAAAGGCAGGTCCACACGGTCTGCCTCTAGAACTAGGCTTCTGACCACAGTGCTATTTACCACTCATGGAAGAGGGAGCAAGTTTGTTCTCCATGGCACTCACTGATTCAGTGGGTTCCGTGGATGTTTTTATAGCACATTTCCAGTAATAACTTCTCAGACAAAAGTTATATTATCATTAATTTTTTTCTTGATATTTTCTAGATTGTAAAATTCACAATTTTTAGTGTAGAAAAATTTGGAAGTCTAAAAAGAATTAAAAAGCTCCTGTAATTTCACCACTCAAAGACAACCATTGTTAACACTTTGGTGTATTTCTCCCAATCGTTCAATATTTTTCATAAATATTTTTCAAGGAAAAAATTGGCAGTGCTTGCTTCAGCTCTAATAAAATTCATTTCACGGAAAAATAAAAATTTTATTTTGATAAATTCTGAAAGTTCCTTCTTTTGGCTAGGTTTCTGCCTCAATGCTCAAGCAGTTTCCCAACAGTGGCCTGAATCCAGGTCTTTTCAACGTGGGGCCCCAGTTATCTCCTCAACAAATTGCCATGCTGAGCCAGCTTCCACAAATTCCCCAGTTTCAGTTGGTAAGTAGCAGATTTTCCTCCTATAGCTAAAAAGGTTACTTGCTTTTTTTTCTTTTTCTTTTTTTTTTCCCTTTAGCTTTTATTTGCTTCATTTCATGCAAACTGTTGAGTGTGTGCTTAAGGGTTGATATATCAGCTCAACTGCAGGTAAATGTGACCCGTAGACCGGGAACTCGGTGGTGCTTCCTTCACGGGCACTTGATTCATTCACCGTTTTCCCAGTAAGTCTGTCTCAGGAAACTTGCGTCCTTTCTCTCTCCCCTGCTTTGTAGGCATGTCAGCTGCTCCTGCAGCAGCAGCAACAGCAGCAGTTGTTACAGAACCAGAGGAAGCTTTCTCAAGCCGTGCGCCAGCAGCAGGAGCAGCAGGTACGTGGCACTGGAAGGGTCCCCCTGGTGCTCCACGGGAGGAATGCGTCTCTGCTTAACCTCTTCGATGGCAAACATGACTCAAATGCCGCCTTTCCCCGTGAGGTTCAGGGTGTTGGCTTCTCACGTGTCCGTTTTCCCTTGCGCCTGCTCGCCTCCAGCTGGCTCGAATGGTGAGCGCCCTGCAGCAGCAGCAGCAGCAGCAGCAGAGGCAGCCCAGCATGAAACATTCGCCGTCTCATCCCGTTGGGCCCAAGCCGCACCTGGACAACATGGTCCCCAACGCTCTAAATGTGGGGCTCCCAGACCTTCAAACCAAAGGGCCAATACCTGGATATGGTTCTGGTAAGCTGTGAAGTAATGAAAACTGCCTGTTGAAAAATACCTGCCAGTCATGTTCTCAGCCTGGGGGTTGGACCTACATTACGCTGTTTTCACAACAGTTGTGCAGGGTAGGTGAATATTTGTATCCCTCTCTTTCAGGTGAGATATCTGAGTTATTGATATCCTAGAGTCTCAGTGGTTTCCTGAAGCTCACCACACAGTAAATAACAGAGACAGGCCTCCACCTTCTCTGGGTCCAAAGCAGTCTTTTATTACTTGTGAGTGGCAATCGGCTCTCCTACCACCAGGACTTTTTTCAAGCCAGTTAAATGTTTGTACCTGCTGTGACTGCTACACAACGTCTGAGGTTATAATCTAATAAATTATGTACAAGTTGAGGCGTTTAGCTCTCCAGCTAAAATTACCTTCTCTTGAAAAAATGGGGAACTGATATTAAAATTATAAGGCAAACTGATAAAATTCTTCTGATATTAGTATCTCATCTGATTTAAATAGAATTAGCACAAGTAAAGTTATACCTTTGACATTCATCAAGAATTTGTTGGCAGGCAAATCGTAGCTCTTTCAGAACTGGGGAACATGTTGTAAGCAGAGTCCAATCAGTGAGGCAGCAGTGATTTAAAAATAAAATTAAAAAGGTACCACACCCCACAGCATTTTTCTTCTCAGACTGACAACATTTAGATTTTCTTTCAGTAGAGACCATACTGTTCTCTGCAAACTCAAAAACAAGAGTTTGGGGAGACTTGAAATCCATACTCCCAGGTGACAAAGTGACCCTGGACAAATGGCCCTACTCTCTGTGCTCTGTGAGGTGCCCACTGCCCCCTGGGGAGGCCACATCCAGAGAAGAGCAGAGAGTTCAAGGACTCCTTGATCCTGGATAGTTGTAAGGGAATTAACTTACAGATCCTCAAGTTCTACCAACTGTACTTAAAAATGATTGCCTGAGAACTGACTTTTAAATTCAAAATAAACTTCCTTCCATGTGACATAAAAGAAGGGCAGATTCTCCACCATCCCATATCCTATTAGAGCATGCTTCTCTGAGGTTGCAGGCAAGGAGGAAGCCTCCCTTGATGACTAATGATGGTGCCATTACCCCTGGGTTTCCAGTCTTCACCTTCTGAATCGTGTCTTCTGTTACAGATGAAGCTTGACATAAGAGCCTGGGTGTGTTGGTGTGTGTTCAGTTGTTCTGAATTTAGACACTGTACATGCTAGTGAAGTGGGGCAACTGTGCTTCTTTTATATCCACTTTAGTCAAAGTGTGCGTAGTTCTTGAAAAGGAATCCAGTCGTATAAAGCAAAGAGAGCATCTGGAGGCCACAAGTGGCTTTTCCACTTGTTTTAAGAACACAGTTCTTTTCAGGCCTTCCCAGTACTCGTCCTGAGGGTATGTCTTAGTTGAAAAGAAAAGCACCTTTAAACAGCTTGAGCAGTATAGTTTAGTGAGACTGACTCTTTGAAACAGACGTTTTCACAGCGAACCAGGTAAAGCCTGTGGATAAACTTTTATGTGATTTCCTTTAGACTGGGTATGCACTGGTCAATTAGTTGTTAAAAATCTAAAATCATGATGTATTTATTTCAATGACAGTCTTTATAACATCTTTACTATCTGTTGCCCCCTATTAAAAAGTAAAATTCTGTGTTGGCTACAAATCTGTTAATTTTTAGCAGTGTATACCTCTCTTATTTATTAAATATATAGAAAATTTTTATCATGCTGTCTTATTAGATTAATCGTGTTGTTCGTGATTATTATTAACTATTCCTAATGACTGAAGGATCAGAGTTCAGTATATATACATATGTACATTTACTGAAGAAATTTCATGGGTTGTTTTTTTTAAAATCATATTCCTGTTTCATAAGTAACTTAAAAAGTTAGTTCTGCATTATAATCCAAATTAAGTAAGGAGGAAGAGCATATTGACTTATTTATATCTGCTCACTTATTAAACAATGGATAAATTAATTTTATTAGGTCTTTATATTAATTGTGATCTGACCACTTATAATCTGCCTTACCAGATGCATTTTGCAGTTTATTTCACAGTTACAATTCTCCTTAATTCATATTACCCACATTTCTTGGAATTGAAGAATTGGGACTGAAAGCAAGTCTGATTTGGCTGGCTATTTTGAATAAATTGAATCTATAGCTGTAAGATTTTGATGAAAATATAGTTAAAGCATTTACACAGGTTAAAATTTTTTCAAAAAAGATTATATGGCAAAGCTGTAATAAAATGAATGAATATACATGAGTATAAATGGTGCTGAGTATAGCAAACTAAAAAAAAAAATACCTGTAGGTTAAAGACTAGCAAGAATAATTAAGTTTCTTAATAAATATTGATAAAGCCTCTACTGGTATATTTTCTCAGAATTAAAACGTTGAATGACTTTCATGACTGCTTAACGGGTTACCCTTAGCTATTTTTGTTTCTGTTTCTTTTTAATTTTTTTTTTTTTTGTCTGCTTTGGGTGTTCATTGTGGAGCACGGGCTTCCCTCTAGTTGCAGCGTGGAGGCTTCTCTCTAGTTGTGGCATGAGGGTTTTTTCTTCTCTAGTTGTGGCGCGTGGGCTCCAGGGCTCGTGAGCTCTGTAGTTTGCAGCACGCAGGCTCTCTAGTTGAGGTGCGCGAGCTCAGTAGTTGTGGCACGCAGGCTTAGTTGCCCCGCGGCATGTGGGATCTTAGTTCCCTAACCAGGGATCAAATCCGCATCCCCTGCATTGGAAGGCGGATTCTTTACCACTGGACCACCAGGGAAATCCCCCTAGCTGATTGTTTTTGTAAAGTAGATGGTTTCTAATTTTCTGCTTTTAGCAAAATGGAAAATATACCTAATTGAATTGTCATGTGATAATGACCTGTCTAAAAATTAGTATTTATACTAAATATATACTAAATACTAAAAGTAGTTTTAGTATTTGTTTTATTGAGCGGGTTGGGGGGAGGAAATATACCTAAAAAGGAATGTAAAATAACTGATGTAATTACAAGACTCCTCCTTTTCCCATCACCTTATTTGTGTAAGATATCTTAGTGCTTTATCAAGACTACAAAAATTTTTTAAATAGGAACAGTATGAACTAAATCTCATTCTAGTATTAAGTCATAGTCACTCACAAATATCTGAACTAAAGGAGAAGCAAAGTCACTCATCAGGAAGGGCATGTCAAATAAAATTTTATGTTTAAAATTTATCAAAATATGTAATATTTCTGTGTGGTATATCCAGTGAAAAGTAGAGTTATGAATAGTAGAGATTATTAAAATAGCAGAAGAATATATCTTTCCTGGTATTATGATGTGTCAATATCACATGAGCATGTGGACATGGATTAGAACAGTTGTATTAAAGGGGCAACTGTGGATGATTTCTTTCTTTTATAATTTATTCTTTATTATAATTATTTTTTTTAACTTCTTTATTGGAGTATAATTGCTTTACAGTGGTGTGTTAGTTTCTGCTTTATAACAAAGTGAATCAGCTATACATACACACATATCCCCATATCTCCTCCCTATCCCACCCCGCTTGAGGGTCACAAAGCACTGAGCTGATCTCCCTGTGCTATGCGGCCGCTTCCCACTAGCTAGCTATTTTACATTTGGTAGTGTATATGTGTCCATGCCACTCTCTCACTTTGTCCCAGCTTACCCTTCCCCCTCCCCGTGTCCTCAAGTCCATTCTCTACGTCTGCGTCTTTATTCCTGTCCTGCCCCTAGGTTCATCAGAAACTTTTTTTTTTTTTTTTTAGATTCCATATATATGTGTTAGCATACGGTATTTGTTTTTCTCTTTCTGACTTACTTCACTCTGTATGACGGACTCTAGGTCCCTCCACCTCACTACAAATAACTCAGTTTCGTTTCTTTTTATGGGTGAGTAATATTCCATTTTATATATGTGCCACATCTTCTTTATCCATTTATAATTATTATAAAACCCCAAGAACTTGTTTTTTAATCTGCAACCAAAGTAATAGTGGAAAATACAGAACTACGGCAGAGAGAGTGAAGCAGTGATCAATTAAGGACAAGTTAATTTGAGAGAGTTTCCTTAAGGAGGTAAGCCCTGAGACAAGTGGTAGTGATGAATAGACAACGAGTTAGAGTGTGTGGCAAAGAAAGTGATTCTGGCAAGGACAGATAAGGTAGCCAAGAGCTGGTATTTGTAAGAATGATAAGGGAGGTAAAAGGAATGTACTGGTGAAATGAGGCCCTGGAAAGGCAAGGGGCATGTCTTATCTCTGATTGTACCTTAGCTCCTAACACAGAGCCTGGCACAAATTAGGCTCTCCATAAATATTCATTGGACTGAACTAAATGACTTGTTTGATTAGAATTTCTGTCGGGGAACTGGAGAATTACTGGAGGCTACTTGATGGACTGAGGAAGTTTGGTTTGATGAAATAGCAAGGACAGTCAAGTCAGTGTTTTCCTGGGTTTGGAGGTGTGATAGCTCATGAGCAGCCCCAGAGGTCACGAGTGGAGTGCCCTCTGCCTTCTGTTAATGCAGCCTCTAGAGCACAGAATTCCTTTCATCCAGATCTGTTGAGCACATTCTATTCTAACGTCAGGCCAGTCACTATGTGACATCGAAGAAAGATACAGTTGCCTACAATCTTGCACTGATTTTCCTCTCATAGTTTTGGGTTTGTAGATTGGACCTTTCAAGGCACTTACCTCCTGTGTTTTTTGGGGGGGGTTGTTTTTTGTTTTTTTGCCCTCTTCAGTTTTTTTTCCTTACTACACTTTATTGCTTAGTTACGGTGCTGCCATATCGTGTTGGCATTTAATCCACAAGTTTCTAATGAGAAAGATGCCCACTTTACCTAAGGTTCAGGGGGAACTGCTCAAACTCTCTTCTCTCCTAAGATTTATAACTCTTACTAATTTTTTACATTTTATGTGTCACAGAAGAACTCTAAGCAGCTGAAATTAAATAACTTTAATTCATTGTGAGTTTTAAATTTTAGAGCAACTTTAAAGAAAATTAATATATAAAGGAATGGTTTCTTATCTTACTAATCCTTACATTCTTATTTTTAATCTTCACCAGAATCCCAGGTTATTTTCAAAAGCTCTTTCTCAATGATTAGAACCGAGCTTTCAGATGGCCTGGAATCCAGGCACTTTGGGCTGGTTTTCTAAGTCAAAGGTAGAGGTGTAATTTACCCAAGGACTAAACCCGCGTAGGCCACTTAAGCTGTATCAGAGAAGGCCCTTGTTCCTTTCAACCTCCCTGTCCTCCAGTCTCATTTCATTTTAGCCACATAGGACAAAAGGGAAAATATCTTAAACTCTTCTTTTTTACAAAGAAGGGTTCGGGGACTTCCCTGGTGGCGCAGTGATTAAGAATCTGCCTGCCAATGCAGGGGACACAGGTTCAAGCCCTGGTCCGGGAAGATCCCACATGCCGCGGAGCAACTAAGCCCATGCGCCACAACTACTGAGCCTGCGCTCTGGAGCCCGCGAGCCCCAACTACTGAAGCCCGCGCGCCTAGAGCCCGTGCTCCGCAACAAGAGAAGCCACCGCAATGAGGAGCCCGCGCACCGCAGCAAAGAGTAGCCATTGCCCACCGCAACTAGAGAAGGCCTGCGTGCAGCAATAAAGACCCAACGCAGCCAAAAATAAATTAATTAATTTTAAAAAAATAATAATAAAATGAAAAGAAGGGTTCAATCTGAAATATTTCCAGCTCATTCCAAGGACTTCTGCTCCCCACCCACACCCTCCAAGCAACCACTTGGACTAGTAAAGTCAGTTACAAACTGTGTGAAAGGGCAGTGTTCCGTATATTAATAGCAACATTTTAAACAGGTCAAGAAAGGTGTTAGAACTGATTTGATTTATTGTGCACTTATAAAACTATCCCTGACAAGAGAAGCACAGGGGAGCAAAATGTGACCTGGGCCCCCAGTGGGATTTGGATAGATGGAACTTGAGGGCCAATAAGACACCAGATGGTAGGAGAGTAAAGTGGGTACAGCGTGGAGTCTGGCCTGGCTGGAGCTGCACGTCCACTAGGGGAAGAACAGACCCCGCAGGCCACCGGAGCTGAGGCGTGGTGGGAACCCTGCTGACCTCCTTGGGTGTCCATGCTTGCCTGTTGTTGCCACCCTGTCTGTGGCTCATTCTCCTTTTTCTGTTTTTTATTCATTATTCTTCCCTTCCCCCTGTTTCAGTGGTTGATTTTAGTCCTCTGCTTTTTTTGAGCATCAGTTTGAAAAGTATTAAATACATTCTGACCCAAAATGGATGGTGGGCCCTGTGAGGCTACATCATCAAGCCTGTCCTGTCTGGCTTTCACCTGTCCAGCCCTGTGCAGTGGGAAAATGTTACCTGCCAAAACCCTTGCTAAAAGCCTGACACCTGGCAGCACACGGCGAAGTAAACTGAATCTCTCGCCAATTGCCTAGTCAAGCTACGGGGTCTTTGTCATTATATAAAAACTTTTTTCAAATTGATCTCCCAGATTCTATCTACCCCATTCTCACACTGTCAGGTCTCTTTGTAAAATACATGTCTAGTTATCTCTCCTCACTTGCTGAAGAATTTCATCTCCTGTCGTAGAGGGGAAAAAAAGGTCTAGACTCCTCAGCCTGATACATGAAGACCCTACACGCCACGCCACTTCATTGCTCCCCATCTCACTGCATCCATAGGCAGCCAAGCATTGGAGTCACATTGGGCTTGTCATCATTCCCTAAACACGCCTGATAGTCACCAGTCAGAGCTTTGTACTTGGTTTCCTTGACTTACTTGCCTACTCGCCTAGGTCCAGGATCAGTGTCCCTCTGCAAAGCCTTTCCTCCGCCAGAGACCCTGCCACAACTTAATAGCTGCTGTTACACCAGGTTGGGGTTTTGTTTTGTTTTGGTTTTAAATTTATTCATTTATTTATTATTTTTTTTTTTTGGCTGCGTTGGGTCTTTGTTGCAGTGCGCGGGCTTCTCGTTGCGGTGGCTTCTCTTATTGTGGAGCGTGGGCTCTAGGCGCACAGGCTTCAGTAGTTCTGGCGCACGGGCTTAGTTGCTCCGCGGCATGTGGGATCTTCCCAGGCCAGGGCTCGAACCTGTGTCTCTTGCATTGGCAGACAGATTCTTGTTTTTTTTTTGTTTTTGCGGTACGAGGGCCTCTCACTGCTGTGGCCTCTCCCATGTCCGGAGAGCACAGGCTCCGGACGCGCAGGCTCAGCGGCCATGGCTCACGGGACCAGCCGCTCTGCGGCATGCAGGCTCAGTAGTTGTGGCACACGGGCTTAGTTGCTCCACGGCATGTGGGATCTTCCTGGACCAGAGCTCGAACCTGTGTCCCCTGCATTGACAGACGGATTGTTAACCACGGCGCCGCAAGGGAAGCGCCCACCATGTTGGTTTGATGTGTAGACGTCTCCATCTCAGTTGGAGAATTGCTGGCCCCACGTTCTGTTTGACGCAGATGGATAAGTGAATGCACACATGCACTGAGATGGTCTTAATGAGATGGCAGTCATACATGTTTTCATACCTGAACAGAGTCGTCACTTTTTTAGCAAGCAGGAGCCAGGATCAGCATTTTGAATCAAAATATCTGTTTCTGAGTGAAGAAAACTTCATGTGAATTGGTCTTTAAGTGACAAATGAAGCTATTCATGGGTTCTGCCTCAGAACTCTTGGTTACTGATACTAGAAACTTATAAAAAGACGTAAAATGTGGTTCTCCATTTTAGGCTTCAGCTCTGGCGGCATGGACTACGGCATGGTTGGTGGGAAGGAGGCTGGAACAGAGTCTCGCTTTAAACAGTGGACCTCCATGATGGAGGGACTGCCCTCTGTAGCCACACAGGAAGCCAATATGCACAAAAATGGTAAGAGCAAACAAAGCTTCATGACTTGGAGCTGTTCTGACTCTCAGCAAGCCTTGATGAAGTGGCCTATAAACTTACTTTGAAGCACAGATCTTTTTTAGCTTTTTCCTAATGAGTCTCTTGATTTTTCCCCCCAGTCCTGTGATCACCTAGGAGAGGAAGATTGGGGTTGTGTGTATTTCAAATTATAAGAAACTTGAAAGTGCTAGTTCCACTAAAGGGCAGCAAAATGTCCCACCTGCAATTGGATTGAGGGCAGTAGCAGTGAACTTGAGCTCCCCTTGTTAAAACCCTAATAAATTGGCTGAGAGAACAGAATCAGTTTTTGGAGCTACGAGAGAGAGATCACAACAAATATATATCATGATGATTGTTTGAGCTCTTTGATCTCTAAAAGATGACTAATAGATCAATACATGAGGTTTGAACTTTACACAAAGCTTTCTTGTTTTTATGAATGACAGTGTCTGCAAGACAGCAGTTGAGGGCATTGTAGGCTTTGGTTTTGAATGTGGGTCAGCTCTTCCATCTCTGTAATTCTCTGTAAGAGCATCTCCATTTCCCTTTGAAATGGATAAAAGGTCTTAGGACCTTCCTTCAGCCTTGGTTTCAATGTTTGTTTCATTTGACAGTAATTTACTTGGACTCAGCTGTATCCATGAGAACCAAGTGTAAATAGGTTTTGGACTGGCTCCTGCAGGGGCTTCCTGGCAGCCTCAGCCCCATCAGTCTGGAGCCTTTCAGGGTTCCTTTATAAACCCCTCTTTCATGTGCCCATCCGGCAGGCTGGTGAAGTGGCCATGTGAAGTTCTCTGCCTGCTATCCCTAAGCATTGTCATTTGATTTCATGCTACAAAATCAAGAATGATGTATTGAAATTATCAAATCTGTTTCTGGACTGAATAATCTAAGCTCAGCATCTATAGCTTTGGACACTTAGGCTGCTGCTTCCTTAGGCTGCTGATTCATTAAGTCCCCTTGTCCCCAGAGACATGATAGGTGTATGATTATAAATGCACAGTGGCATATGAGAAGCTATCTTACAGGTAAAATACTCGCTTGCCTTTTTAGAGCTTACAGGTAATGTTTTCCCATTTCCTTAGCAATCCCCAAGGTAATTGAGCTTTTCATTTCCTACTACTTCAGTACTGTGTGCCCTTGAGTCAGATTCCTGTCAGTGGCTCCAGAAAAGCGAATGACTTCTCTTAGCATGGAGACAGTTTTGATAATACTTGTGCTAGGCCAAACCAAACAGATTATTTTAATCGATATTTACACAAATATTTTATTTTCATTTCTTTAATTTTTGACCATGTCGTGTGGAATGCAAGATCTTAGTTCCCTGACTAGGGATTGAACCCGTGCCCCCTGCAGTGGAAGCATTAAGTCTTAACCACTGGACCACCAGGGAAGTCCCTACACAAATATTTTAATACATTACCCTGGAAGTAATTTTATCTGTTCATAAACAGCATCCTAAGAGTAGATCAGGTAACACAATACAGCATGTAAAATTCATTTGAAAGATAAGTAGAATGGTATCTCACAGAGGTCAAAATTTTCATTTAAAGTAAAGTTCATTTTTTGTTAGTTTAAGGGAATTATTAAGCTTTTAATTTTTTTCCTGCCTCCCAGCATATAAAATTCATGAAGGGGGCACCAACAAAACTGAAATGCTCTCGGGACAGCAGTTTTACAAAGGATTTGCTGTTCTTCATGTGTGGAGCCGTGGATCTCAGAGCTGCAGAGTTCACTGCTGGCCCTGTGCTGGCAGAGACCCTCGGCGGGAATGCTGTCTCATTGCTTTGGAATTTAAAGCAATTGCAGATGCCTTTCTCTCCAGCGAACTCCCTCTGTTTTCTCTGCTTCTTCCAGCTAAACTAGGCCTGATCAGCACTTAAAGACTTGGGTGGGTTGGTGTCAGTAGAAATGTAATTAAAAACCCTTCTATGTGCCGCAAATTGTTGAGTGTTTTTCCTATTCCTCATTCCTAGGTCATTAGTGTAAAAACTGGGGGGATGATGGTATGATTCGTAGTTGATGAAAGTTTTGTTAACTTCATAAGACCATGGAATTTTAAAATTGAAAGGGACATTCAGGAATGAGAACAGTGCTGTGTGCATAAGTGCAGACTGAGAGGCTAGAAAGGTGAGATGAGTTGTCACTGGTCATCCTGCTTCCTAATTATGCAGTGGCTTTCAAGTGTGACCTCCAATTCCAGGACTCTTTTTACTGCATACTGTGTTTGAGTTCCTCTAAATGAAAGCGCAACAAGTTCTGTTCATAGGAGTCCTTTCTGGTGTGAATTAGTTACCTCTCTCTTTTCTCAGGCGCTATAGTGGCCCCTGGTAAGACCCGAGGAGGGTCACCATACAACCAGTTTGATATCATCCCGGGTGACACACTGGGTGGCCATACGGGTCCTGCTGGTGATAGCTGGTTACCTGCCAAATCTCCACCAACAAATAAAATCGGAAGTAAATCCAGCAATGCCAGTTGGCCTCCAGGTATTGTACAGGAAATGTTTTTTTCTGGGATATCATTTTTTTTATAATTGTTAATTTCAGGTTCTGAACAGATTGCTTCTGACACTCACAGGCATTCACTTTGATTTTTTTCATTCAGTAATTATTGTCTGATAAAAGCAGGGAAGAATTTGCTGTGGGAAGATAGCAAATTTTCATTAGAGGGGGTCTCTGCTCTGTAGAGTTCAGTCAGGAACATAGGTGTGAGCACTGATCACCTACAAGGCAAGTTACTGTGTGGTAAATACTGCACAGGCACAGATAGGCCAGAGGAAGTCCGTGGAGTGCAGCCTGGGAGTAAAATAAGGTGACCTTGGAGCCGAGACTTGGCATTCATCCATGCAAAGGATGCCTTGAAACGTGGGTTCTTCTGAAATGTCCAGTGAATTGATTAGTTTATTCACTGAGCAAGTATTTACTCAGGTTCTAGGTATGCAGTAGTGAGTGCAGTGAGACTGTTTGCTATTTGTTTTCTCTTTTTATTCTGATACAAGTAATCTATTTTCATTGTAGAAAAAACTTTTAATTTATTAAAGCAAAATTAAAAACAAGAAGTTTGGTATATGTCCTTCTAAACCTCTTTCTATACGGGTATATCTGAGCTATGAATATGCATAGTTTCTAGTATAATGCATATTCGTATGTACTACATACTGTTCTTCCTCATCATGATTGGGAAAGTAAAAGTTTAATATAGCTTTAAATATGATTTAAATTAACCGATAAAAAATTGTAAACACTTAAATATTTTCTAGGCTTTCTCATGATAAGCCAAATTATTCCTGTGGTTGTCCCTGGACATTCCCCTCAGTAGTGGTCAGATGTGTTTTCTTTTGTGCATCTGAGCCAATTTCCAGTGAGATAAGTGGGAGAAATATCTCCTCTCCAACTCAGATTTTCTCCCAGTTTTTGTCCTAGATGCCTCACAGTTGTCATGAGACCATACTACTGTATCCTGCCTCCCTGCCCTCAGGCCTGAATTTCCCTGGGAGCAGGGCCTGGGGCCAGACCTTGAAGGTCTGTGACATCAAGTTCCCAAGCAGAGAAAGAAGGTCGACATGTCGTGATAGCACAGGAGTGCTGCTGGCAAAGTATATGTCAGGCCAACTTTTTTTTTTTTTTTTTTTTATGATGAAAATCTGAGCTAAAATAGATTCAGAATTTAGACTTTTCACAGATCTATTTCTTGTATCAAAAAATAACTTTACCACGTTTTGAACAACTTCCTACCTCTATCCAATATTTGTTCTCCTTACCTCAGAATTCCAACCAGGAGTGCCATGGAAAGGTATCCAAAACATTGACCCTGAGTCTGACCCCTATGTCACCCCAGGAAGTGTGCTGGGGGGTACAGCCACATCTCCCATTGTAGATACTGACCACCAACTTCTGCGGGATAACACCACAGGTAAATAAGAGAAACACCCCTCGTGTTTATTCAGCACCCAGTATTTTCATGTTTGGCAGGCTGTGGCTTCATTTGTACTTGCTGGTATCTCACCAGAAAGCATAGGATTATGTAGCTTTTCACATTTCGTTTTTAGATATAGTTTGTCCTTCCTCTTATTTAAGGTTAAATAAAATACTTCAAGATTTCACTAGTTATGCTGACATTTATCTGCACTGTTTTCATTTCGTTCTTCATTCGTCATCCAAAGGGTCTAATTCTTCCCTCAACACCTCGCTGCCTTCACCTGGTGCCTGGCCCTACAGTGCCTCTGACAACTCCTTCAGCAACGTTCATAGCACTTCAGGTACGCGTGTGACCCATTTCTGCCCCTTCGCTAGCGCTTTCCTGTCCGGCGGCCTTCTACAAAGGAAATTGGCGTTTATTTCTTAAGGAATAAATACCTCTATAGCGGTTGACTAGCTTAGGTCAGCCTGGATGGAGACACACCTCTTGTATTGGCCACGTCCTTGGGGAACTTGCAGTCAGTCTCAACAGAGGCAGGGTGAGACAAATACAGCTTTAGGACCAAGACAGATGGTGACATAATTACAGGGAGCTATGGGTGTTGAGAGGGCAGAGGTTATATCCTGATGACACAAGTGCTTTTCTTTTAACCAGTCTGCCAAGAAAATCAGGGGCCGTGGGAAGAACCAGTTAAGTCCAGGTTGTTATTCCTAAGGCAGCCAATTAGAGCTTGCTTTTCTCCAAAAATTCTTCCACTTACAGACAAAAGCTAAGGGCAGATGGCCAAGGGGAAAAAAAGAGGACCTTGGTTAATTCTACCAACAACATTCGTTCAGTTCCGTGTGTGTGTGTGTGTGTGTGTGTGTGTAAGACAATAGGGAATGGAAAACTTAATGGTTATAACAGAGCCTTTGAAGTCACTTACTTAGCACAACGCCTTATAGATTGGTAGACCAATCATTAGTAATTGGTGGCACCTTGGTCTTGCAAAAGTTGGACCTTAAAGCCATTAAAGTCATTAAGGCTTCTGACGTTTATCCAGGCGAATGCAAATAAAACAAATCCTTAGCTACCTACTAAGGCTCTGCGGGTTAATGTACTTACGGATTGTCTTCTTTTTCTTTCCACCTCTGTCATATCAGCAGTGCAACAGTAACCTCTCAGGACCAGGCAACATGCTAAGCCTTCAGCGTGAATTCTTATCTTACCTTCACCAAAGTCGGTGGGGGAGGTCCCGCTATTACCCCCACTTTGTAGATAAAGAAACTGAGATTCAGACAGCTGATAGAATTTGCCTCAGGTCCGAGTGAGCGTGTAAAGGAGCCAACTCCATATTCCGTGTTTCTAAACACCACCCTACATTATGCTTTTATAAGACTTCTACCTTTTTTTTTAAAACTTTTTTTTGTGTGTGTGTGTGGCTACACTGCATGGCATGTGGGATCTTAGTTCCCCGACCAGGGATTGACCCGTGCCCCCTGCAGTGGAAGTGCACAGTCTTAGGGAACCACTGGACTGCCAGGGAAGTCCCCTAGGGCTTCTACCTTTACGTAAAAACTCATTTTCACCTCTTTTATTTCTGTAACTGCCCATGCCTCTGTTTTAACTATTTTATCTTTCGTTTACAAGCGGTCACCTGAGAGATGACTCAAGCATCACCCTTGTTTAAAACTAAATGTATACATTTCCAACCCTCACCCTCACAAATTTTCTTTTATTTATTTATTTATTTATTTATTTTTGGCTGTGTTGGGTCTTAGTTGCTGCATGCGGGCTTTCTAGTTGCAGTGAGCGGGGGTTTCTCATTGTCATGGCTTCTCTTGTTGTGGGGCACGTGATCCAGCCGGTGATGACGTCTCCCAAGTGGTTTCTTCTCTCTCAGATCCATTTCTTCTCTTCCATTCTCTTTGCTGTCATCCACGTTTTGGCCCTAGTTTAAACACTGCCTGCTAAATCTACTGCTAAAACTCCTGATAGCATCTGAACCTGCCCCCAGCAGACCTTTGTGGCCTCCTTTCCCTCTCTGCTACTGTGAAGTGTTGTTCGGCCAAAACTGGGGAGAAACATATTTGGTACAAAGAGAGTTTAAGTTGAAGCTCGGTTTCTATTTTCCTGTCTTGCTGAGCCGTCCATTTATATCAGTCCTTCAAGACTTGTCTTGGCAGAGTCGTTGCTGACAGCCCAGCATTGTCATTCTCCTCCATGTATTGAACATATATGATGTTGCCTGGGTTACCAGTTCTATTGTTCATCTTTTCTGTTTTCCCGTCTGAACTTGAAGTTCTTGGGAACAACTGTTTATATTATCCATAGCACTGATTTAGCACCTTAAAAGCAGAGTAAGCCCTTGGTGAATATTTGTTGATTATATTTTTTAAATCTGTTTGAATGTTATCTAGTATTCTGGATCAAGAAAAGTTTAATTTTTAATGTACATTCCATTCAGTCAGTAAGTATTTATAGAATAAATACTTTAGCTCTGCCTGGGTTCACATTCTACTATATCTAAGTATAAGTAAGACTAGTGACTTTAAGAATACTTTCCTTGAATTTATCTTCCTTTTCAGGTTGTGTTTAGCTAAGAAAGCAGTAAAAAATTAGTTATCTTATTAACTCTTTAGCTCATGTGTTAATTTGTCAATTCAGAGTAAGAGTCATTGAAAATTTATATTTGATAAGCTCAGAGAACAAAATTATTTTGCGCCTCTTAAATTGTGCCCTTAATATTTTTAGAATTTAAGCACGTATGTATTCGTGTGTGCGTGTGTATGTGTATTTGTTAACAAAAGTGACCTGTCTAACCTAATTTCCTCCTTAATTTTCTCTTCTTATAGCAAAGTTCCCTGATTACAAATCGACATGGTCCCCAGATCCCATAGGACACAACCCCACTCATCTCTCCAACAAGATGTGGAAAAACCATATTTCCTCAAGGAACACTACACCGCTGCCCCGCCCGCCTCCCGGTCTGACCAACCCCAAACCGTCATCTCCCTGGAGCAGCACAGCACCCCGCTCAGTCAGGGGGTGGGGGACGCAGGACTCACGGCTTGCCTCTGGTGAGAAGGATCTGCCTAAA
Organism: Neophocaena asiaeorientalis asiaeorientalis; assembly: GCF_003031525.2. Taxonomy (NCBI): domain Eukaryota; kingdom Metazoa; phylum Chordata; class Mammalia; order Artiodactyla; family Phocoenidae; genus Neophocaena; species Neophocaena asiaeorientalis. Next base: position 8,267,031 of record NW_020172451.1, on the reverse strand, counting down.
GGAGCATCATTGTTCCAACCCGAGGGGCTTACGTTCACACAAATGTTGAAGACACGATGAACTCAGAGGAAATCACGGTTGTCGGGTAGAGGAAAAAGTATCTCTTGAGTGGAGAATTGAAGTCAGCATAAGGCAGAGGGACCCAAGAACTCCCGAGGTACTGACGGAGTAAAGATGAGAACCCTGGGAGGACAACGTTGTCTTGCGAATAAGACGCAAGAGCGCATAGGATCAAGGTCTAGGAGAAGAGAACTGGCTATTCAGTGACAGGATGAAGGAGGTCAGAGTGAGGCAGAAGGAGAAGATGATTTATAAGAGGAGAGAGGAACCATGTGGGCTGTTTGAAAATGTGTCTCACGCGTGGCTATCTTAATTTTTTGATCGTTCTTCCTGATCTTTTTTTCTGGTTGCTTCCAGCCTCCACCTGGAGTGATGGTGGTTCAGTTCGTCCGAGTTACTGGCTGGTTCTTCACAATCTCACTCCACAGGTAACCACGCTTTCTTGGGATTTTCTGGATGGGACTTGATTGTATTAAGAGAGGGAAAGTCCGAGGTGTGTGGGGCTAGCAGAGAGGAGAGCTCGTTTATTTCCTGGTCACCACAGAGAGGTCCCGCCTGCAGGGGTGAGTCTCCCCAGCTAAGGCCCGAAGCCTACTTCTGAAGCTGGGGGGGTGCTGGACACTCAGCTTCACGCCTGCCTTCATGGTGATGTTAACACGTGTAGTTTATAAATAGGGAGCATGGGGTGGTGTTATCTGGTGAATTCTGTTTAGCAGAGATAACTTGCTGTGTGGATCTGCCTGTCAGAATCTGGAACCAAGCAAAAAAGTTACCTGTTTTTGTGTTACTCATTCAACGAGACTTGTGGCTCACTGGTAACCATTTTTATGCTTCATTCATACACAATTAACCATCCATCTCTGCAGTAGAAGGAATGTGTGGATTTCGTGGCTTAAATGCCGTATGTGTGAATTTAATTTTCATTTCCTGTCTGTTCTCTTCTTCTCTGTAGACGGCATTACTGATTTGCTCTCATCAGAACGTGCTCTCTGGGTGGTTGTTAACAGTGGTGGGGTTTCATTTACACCAAACCTCCCTCCCTTCTGCTTGAGTTGCCTGATAACTGGCATATTTGCAGCAGCATACATGGAGCAGTCAAATGAGGTTAAATGGACCCATGGAAACTGAGCCCAGGGCCTTCATGTGGACTTGACAGCGCAACCTTTACCAACACCTTGTTAAAAAGGAATCAATTATACCTCCCTCCCTTTGACACAGAGATTAAATTGTCTGGCATTTAATTCATAAGTGGAGTCATGCACACTTTACTAAGCCAGCATTTTCCAGAGTGTTCCCATGGGATATTAATAGGTCTCTGGCCTAATATGTTTGTAATACATACTTGATTAAACAAAATGAAGCAGGTGCCTTCATTATGAGGCTTCTTAGACCCTTTACTGTGCTTTAACATGTATTATGATCCTCTGTGGGGAAATACAGATTCTCCTAAATTTATTTACCCAGTGAACCTATTTGTGGGGAGTAAATCTGGGGCTCGTATTTCAAGGTTCATGTTGAGATGGACAGCTTTCTAAATACAGTTAACATGAGGAACTATCTGGAACGGCTCTTAATCTCCATATCTAATCAACTCAGCTGAAAGCCCTGGGTTATTTATTTAGCGAAGAGTTGACTGACGTATGGACATTTTATATAACCATCCTCAAAACATGCCTCATTATTTCTAAGTTGTCACAGTGCTGTGGGTGTAATATGGTTAGGATGAGAGAAGCAGTGTTAAAAGGAGCCTGTATTATCATATGAAAAATAGTAAAGGTACAAACTACTATGGATAAGATAAATAAGCTACAAGGCTATATTGTACAACACAGGGAATATAGCCAATGTTTTATAATTATAAGTGGAGTATAATCTATAAAAATGTTATACACTTGAAACTAATGTAACTTTGTAAATCAACTATACCTCAATTAAATTTTTTCAATTTAAAAATAAATAAAATGAAAAAATAGTGATTACATTTGTATATGTATATAAATGAATATAGGCGGGCTTCCCTGGTGGTGCAGTGGTTAAGAATCCGCCTGCCAATGCAGGGAACATGGGTTCGATCCCTGGTCCGGGAAGGTCCCACATGCCACGGAGCAACTAAGCCCATGCGCCACAACTACGGTGCCTGTGCTCTAGAGCCCACGAGCCACAACTACTGAGCCCGTGTGCCACACATACGGAAGCCCGCACACCTAGAGCCCGTGCTCCGCAACAAGAGAAGCCACCACAATGAGAAGCCCACGCACCACAACGAAGAGTAGCCCCCGCTCGCCTCAACTAGAGAAAGCCCACGTGCAGCAACGAAGACCCAACACAGCCATAAATAAATAAATAAATTTTTTTAAAAAAATGAATATAGGGATTGGCTGTGTTTGTGTTAGAAAGAATTGATTCATTTTAAAAATCAAAACCACCTAATAGCAGACATCTCACTAATCTCAGTCGTAGCTTAAAAGGAGGTTATAAGGCCACATTTTTTGGGGACCTGGATAAATTTACTTGTCATCACCTACAATTTATTTATAGGGCATCTATCCCAGGAAAGTCACTTGTGGTATATACTGACATGCTTACATAGTCAATTTTCATTTATAAAACAATGCTAAGAGCTTTTGTCCCATCATTTTCTGTAAAGAATTACGGTGAAACTGCCGGGTTTCATCCTGTAGGGTTTCCATGGTAAAACCACAGAATGTTTCCACTGCTGCCACCAGTAGCACAACTTTTTAAGGCTATTCCAGTAGTGATCTGTTTCCCTTCCCAAAAAATGAACTGAAATGTTGCACTGAGCAGCTTCAATAAACCTAGTAAAGATCTTGATACAACTAAATCAGAGTGAGTAAAGAGATTTGTTCTCTAAGTCGTAGGTGAGGAAGGGCAATTGTCCCTAATCACTGAACACCCTAATGCTGAGAGTCTGACTAGGGTGAGCAGCTATAAAAAAACCATTGGTCACGTTGGCTGAGGGCAGCAGAAGGCACAAAGAAGTAGGTAGACGTAGAGTCTCCTTGAGATGACGAGAGTAGGAGTAAGGAGACATCAGAATCGTCTGAGCTGGGTCAACCGTCAGCATTCTGAATCGTCAGGTGGTCAGCAGTGCCTTTCTTGTTTGTGTCTTTTCTCTGTAGCTTTTTGTGAGATTGGAAGAATGTTACATTAGTAATCATGCTCAGAACTTTGCATGTTCTCTTACATTCTTATTTGGTTACCGTCTTATTTCTGCTTTTTAAGGCTCTACCAATCACTGTAGGTTTACTTGTTTACCTCTTAAGGAAAATAGACCACAGGTTGAATCATATGCTTTTGTTTTGAGCTGTATTTATACAAATTTTTTATCTGCAAAATGGCCACATTAGATCTGAGCCCAGTGCTTTGAATATCTTAAGATTTGTCTTGAAGACCTCTGTATTCAGTGCAGTCTTTCCCTGCCTTGAGTTCTTCATTTGTCTCTCCTAGACTTATTTAGTACTAATGCTGTTAGTTACGAACTGGAAGTCCTTCTCATTCTCAAATATAAGAAAGGTCACTTGACTTCCTTTCCCACCCCATCACCAGTTTTTATCTCATGACTGTCATTACTCTTTAGATTGATGGGTCAACCTTGAGAACCATCTGCATGCAGCATGGCCCACTGCTGACATTCCATCTGAACCTAACCCAGGGCACCGCCCTGATCCGATACAGCACCAAACAGGAGGCGGCCAAGGCCCAAACTGCACTGCACATGTGAGTACCCAGCCTACGCTCACTGAGACAAACATGCATGAAGAGGCACATGTGAGTATTTGGGCACCTGCTTAATTAAACAGAGATGCACGAGAACATGCACACAAACGGCATCCTGACATGAGCAACTGCTCGAGTACCGAGGTGGCTGATCTCTTCTACTTACGTAAGCATGGATTGTCCTGTTTGTATCCGATAAGCAGAATTCCAAAAGTAACAGATTTGTGAAGCAGTGAGTAAATTTTTAGTACCGTGAAACAAACCCAGTATTGATGAAATGTGAGACGCTGTAAGTGCTGTCCCTTTTCATAATAGGGTCTATAGCTGCTTTCTTTGGCCTCTCTGTGGGTGATGATGAATATTGTGGTCTTAGTGGTAGCAGGGGTTCTGCCTGAAGTAAGTGGGGCTGGATCAGACCTTGGCCATCCTCTTCCTCGCCACTGTCAAGGTGGTGAACAGAAGGAGCTGACTCCCCGTGGCTGCAGATGCCATGACAGAAAGGGACACACGGAACAAGCAAGTGATGGGGAGGTCAGGCAGTGAGCCCGGCCCTGAGACGAAGCAGCACTTTAGGTGCCTGGAGCTGGGTCACCTTGATGCTTGGGGCTGTGATCTTTTACCCCCAAGGGGAAAAAAAAAAAAAAAGAGACGACATTTTACTTGACATACAAATTCCATGTCCCAAGGGATATTGATGTATAATATTCTCCAGTAGTCTTTGGATATCTGGAGATTGAGTGATACGTTGTTCTCAATCAGTACTTCTCAGTCACCTCTTGGTTAAAATGCAGGTTCCGATCCTGTGATTCTGAAAAGCGTCCAGGGGAGGTGGAAGCTGCTAGTCAAAGGACCACACTTTTGAGTAGTGAGGACTCAAAATACTCAGTCCCTATGCATGCTTTTAGGAGTTTCCTCAAATGCATAGCTCTTTCCCTCCCCTTTTTTCCAGGTGTGTGTTGGGAAACACTACCATCCTGGCTGAGTTTGCCACTGATGATGAAGTTAGCCGCTTTCTGGCACAAGCTCAGCCCCCTACCCCTGCGGCAACCCCGAGTGCACCCGCAGCGGGTTGGCAGTCCCTGGAGACCGGCCAGACCCAGTCAGATCCCGTCGGACCTGCTCTGAATCTTTTCGGTGGGTCCACAGGGCTCGGGCAATGGAGCAGCAGTGCTGGTGGCAGCAGCGGGGCCGATCTTGCTGGCGCTTCATTGTGGGGACCCCCAAACTATTCTTCTAGCTTGTGGGGAGTCCCGACCGTGGAAGATCCCCATAGGATGGGCAGCCCTGCTCCTTTACTACCTGGTGACCTTCTGGGAGGAGGGTCGGATTCAATCTGAACTTAGAACTTTCAACTCTGACCTCGTGACCTTTTTTGGAACAGCAGCAGCACTAACTTGACCTTTTCGTTTTTTTTTTCAACTTGCAATAAATACATTTTTAAAAGGAAAAAAGAAAACGGAGAGAGAAAAAAAGGTGGGTCATTGACAGACTGTCTGAGCACATAGTTGCCTCCCTTATAACTTCAGTTTTTTCGTTTGGAATATGAATCCAAAAAGAGAACATATCACTCTTGAAATACTTGAATCATGAACGCCAACCTAGAAAGACAATGTGAAGCAAGTACACATACCATTTAAATTTAAACACAAAAAAATTAAAAAAATTAGTTTCTAGTTTTTCACTTTTTTCATGTTATATGGAAGTTGTTGCTAAGAAACATATATACTGAAAAAAAAATAGCTTTTTAACTTTGTTTGCACTGGGTGTGTTTCCGTCCTTAGGTCTACCATGTTTGGGAGGGAGGGGAATTCAAAAGAATTGTTGGGGTGGGGGGAGGGAAGACTTGACGGAGCCTCACTTTAAAAACAAAAACACAAAAAACCTAAAAAAAAAAAAACAAAAAGAAAGAAAAAAAAAAAAATTGTGATTGGCTGGTTGATAAATACCAGTGTGTTCTGGCACATGTAACTGCCCAGGCATGCTCGTTCTGGTATGTGTGTGCACGTGTGTTCATGTGCGTTCGCGTGCATCCTTCTCTCTGTCTCCGTGTGTGTGTGCGCGTGCGTGCGCACGCACCTGTGTCCTCCTCTCCCCATCCTGATTTCTCAGAAAGCTGCATTGCTGACAGTCCGCAGGCTGGCTGGCCGGCCATCTGCTTTTTATTTTTATTTTTATTTTTTTTAGCTATGAGAACAGAGGAGCACGAGCACCTCGGGGAGCCACTGCTACTGAAGCCACCCCTTTGGGCTGTGTTGAGATGAACAGAGTGCTTTTTAATGAGGAAAGCAGGGAGCTCCTTTACATTTGCAAAGTAGCCCGAGCGTGAGTTTTCTGTCTCTTTTCTTTTGACCTAGCAGTAGAGTGGAACACTGCCAAGTCCCCAAAACTAGGAAAGCAGGAGGTACCTCTTGGAGCAACTGTGTGTTTATTTATTTATGTTTTTTGAAGTAAGTGGCTACTAGTAGGCACATCTGAATATCTGTTAAATTTCATGCTGGCCTTTTCATTAGTCTGAATGGGAACAGACAGTAAGGTAGTTTTTAATGATGTGATGTCTCAAAAGCAGAAAAACTGTGTTCCCCCTTTCTTGTGTAATCAGGTATGAGAAATTGGTCAGAAAGTCAGGTAATGCTGAATTTAAAATTTCTATTGTTTCTCTTTAACATTTTACGAAAACAGAAAAAAAAATAAGTTGTGAGCAGCCTCCTGCAAGCATCCGCAGCTCCTCCCTCTTTGCCCCCTTCTTGCTGAGCGTTACCTGTGCCAGGCCGTGGCGTGTTACAGCACCAGGCCATCACTGACAGAAACGTTTACTTAACGAATGTTCTTAAACCAGTGTGTACTTCAAGCGTTTCCTTTTGTTTCTCTGTGTTGTGTATTTCCTGTGTATGTGGTTTTGCTTAGGCAGGTATAACTTAGCAAAGACTTAAGTATTGCACCTTTTTTTTGGTTTTGACCTCTTTTTTTTTTCCTTGTAATGTTGCTTTTTTTATTTCGGTATTTAAAGACTTTTTTTTTTTAAGCATCAATGTAGTAGTACTCTGGGCCGAATAGGGGGCAACTTTTAATCCACAGTTATCACCAACATGTATGTACTTATGTTGGAATCAAAATGTATCAAACTGCTTTTTGTGAAGAGTTACAGCAGACCTAGAAGAGAATGGACTTGAGGATTGGGGGGTGGGGGGGGACGTGTGCCGGTAACGTGGTAGCACTTGTGTGGACATCCCAGTCTGCATTATACTGTTTTAACATAAAGTGCCGACATTCTGTACCAGCAAATACCTGCCCATTCCAACCCTTGGTGGGAGCAGACCTCTACTGTCCTCCGTAACTTGCTGCTAGTGAGGACAAGGGAGTTTTTCTTTCTTTAGCATCTTCAGTGAAGGATACAACAATGCCTAATAATGTATTTGACTTTTAGCTTGTGTCTGTGGGTGGGTGGGTGGCTGTGTATAGGAAAAGGCAAAAACCAATTATTTGCATTTAAGTGGTTTTGTGAGACAAAGAATGGGAATTCTGTAGTCCTCTCAGTTTACTCTATTGATTATAAACCTAGCCTCAAAAGAGATTGACGTGCGTAATTCAAGTGACTGCTTGCTCATGCAAGTCTTTATGAACCCTTTGTGGGTAGGTGGTCAAACTTCAGTTTCTAGCGTTGGTTTGGTCCCATCGGATGCCTTTAGAAAACTAACTGTGCCCTCCGGTTTTCATCACCACCATGCCCCTTCCACTTCTGCCCATGCACAAAATGTCTCCTTCGAGCCCCACCGACTGCTCTCTGCCTGGGGGCGCAAAACCCTGGCATGTGTGGTGGCCTCCAGGTGAAGAGCAGCTGTGTTCACACATCTACAGAAGGCTGAATCTGAGTGTCCCTGGGCCGGGAGCATGTCCTGAGGCTCACGCGAGCCAGTGGTGACTGTCCACTGCCGCTTTTGGTTCCCTGGCGTGTCCTCCCCACCCTCCTCTTTTCCTGCCTGTTGATTCCTTGACCTGCACTATGGGTTAGTTGAGTTCCTTAACGATACTACGGTGAAAGCCGGGTGCTAGAGCCCCTCTTGTTTACAAGACATAATGAGGGATTTGAAATATGTAAAAATAAACATGAGAAGCTAAAATGTTCTTCCATCATAAGCTTAAAGGGAAAAAAACTGAAAACTTAAAAAAAGACCAAAAAGTGCATATATATATACATATAAATATATATTTTAGATGAAGACTAACTCTGGGAGCATTTAACAGTGTTTTTTGTTTTTGTTTTTAACATTTATTTTCCTGCTTTAAAATTTGCAAGCATTCTCAGGAATTCTAGGGTAGGAAGCCAGATTTTGGAAGATGGTTTATTTAACCATATCTTATCCTAGATAGACGGCTGTTTCTTTCCTGTTAATAAACTTTTACAAGTTCCTGAAACTTCAGAAAGTTTAAACAATTTTTACTTAAAATGTAAAAAGAAAAGTCTCCAAACATTATTGTCATACTGGGGATCACACATTTTAAAACACGTAGAAAGAAATATTTTTTAAAAATTATCAATTTAGCAGCAACAGGTAAATTCACGAGCTTAAAAGATATGGGAGAAGGATTAAGCTTTATAAGAGCTCTAGCATGGATTCATTGGAAATTGTGCATAATTTAGTGGGAGAGTGTTTGGTGTGTATAAATGGGAATGCCATCACTTTATTCCTTTCCGTTTAAGACTGAACATTTAAATCTCCCCTTGGAACTTTTGGTTTTCTTTAAAGGAACCTTTCACCCTGTCTCCCCAACCACAGCAACAAAAGAAAGGATCAAAGAAAGAAACAACAGCTTAAAAAAAAAAGTAACTCTAATCTGTAAAGTAGTACGGTTGGATTGCTGAGAATCTATGTAAAGAGTTAGGAAATATAGGTTAATAATTTCTGGAACAAATTTTAAATGTAGGCATTACTAGAGGAAAAGTATCTATGGACTGTTCTATTAATGAAGAATGTCCGTCTTACCTCCGTTTGTTAAGGGAGGAGGAGAAAGTAGAAGAATCTAATAAGGAACAAGTGGTTTTACTTTTTTAGCTCCCAGCTACCGTTGTGCTCATTTTAATTGCTGTTTTGAAGATCTGCTGCTTAATTATCCCCATCCCCCAGCAGGAGATGTGGAGTATTTCCTTTCAGTTTTTGGTGATGTCGAATTCTCTTTTTGTATTCCCTCCTGGGCCAGGGGTTAGAATTCCCAAGCATGACCACAGCTTCTTTTAAACACCTAAGCTTCCCAGTGGGAAAGAAACTCCTGCTCGACAGGTAAAGGGAGTGGGTGGGGTTGCTGCCTGCAGTTTCTCTGAAACCGCTTTAGTGCCTTCGTACATACACCCACACATCCTAAGCAGGAGGAACTCGTGCGTATGTGCATGTGGTCCCGTCGCCCCAGACAGTAAGACGCTCACCCGCTACAGAAATTGGAGTGGTTCTGGACAGGCCCCAAAGACAGTGGGCTAAATTTAAAGTCATTAAAGAAACAGAAATCAAGGAAGTATGCTTTTATGTCTTGATAATGTGGGATACCAAGATCCTTCCTCGTGCTGTCACCCTTTGTTACTGTGTATCAGCTTCTCCGGTGACAACTGCAGTGACTTGGAAAGGCTCTTTGTGTCGGGCCTTTAGAAAGGGGTTCCTGTTTTTCTGCTCTTCTCCTTTGTCTCCTCCCTTTCCCATCAACTCCCTTTTTCTTGACCAGTTGCTGGAAGCTTTGCTTTTTTGGTTGTCAGTGACCTAAGAACAGGATATAGTGAGTATGTAATGGAAGAGGAAAACTTTTCTTTCCATGGTATTCCTTGGCAAGAGCCATGTCTGCTGAGAGGTTAGATGGCCTCAGTACACTTAGAAGATGTGGCGGAAGCATCTTCTCTTCCACTGCATTCTGGCATGGGTACAGGGGCTTGCTGGTGACCTCTCATTACGTGGATTTACTTCATGAACATTTTGATCATGTAAACTTGAGCTTTCCAATTTTTACCAGTTTACTGTTTTTTTTAAACACTTGATTACTAGTGGCCAGAGATATCCCACTCTCAAACATCATGAACTTGGTTTCTGTCTACCACATGAGTAGCCAAAAGGAAAGAAGCACTAGAAGGGGAAGGGAAGTCTTCCATCAGACCGGAGACCTCTCCTGGCAATTAAGATCCAGTGCCATGACCTAATTTTAGGTGTTTTAAAAAATAAAGTACAGATCTCCTAGACACTGTGATGAAATGGATGGTCCATGTGGCATCTCTGATCCCCCAAGTCCCCAGCCCTTGATATTTTTCATTTACAACATTCACGGAAGTTAACTTAGCAGTGCCACAAGTTAAGGTTCCAAAGCACATCCTTTCATCAGTGTCCCCCAGTAAATCAACATTACGCCTTGATTGCCATTCAGTCCGTTTTATTTACAGCAACTTGATTTTCTATTACTGTGGCTCCTGTTCTAAGAACTTTCCCACCTCTTCTGACGTGAATGTAGCAGAAGTTAGCAGCTGGTTCTTCCAAGTTCCTGTGGGTTGCATGTCGTGTGTAAGATATGCAGAAAGAAAGAAAAGAAAAAAAAATTACTGTCGAAGAACTTGGAAGACCTGTTATTAATATAGCTAGCAGCAACTAAAATTTCACAGGCTATTAACTAGTTGCAAGTATTCACTCTCACTTTCACCACTTTTTGCGGGGGAGGGGGGCAGTTTTTGTAAGATTAACAGCCAGATTCCATATCGACCTCAGATGCTGCGTACTTTTTAGTTTTATTTTTTCTATTCTGCCATCTTGACTGTTAAACAGAATGAAGATGTCTGTGAGCTGAGCAGAATGCTTAGGCCAAGCCTGTTCTCTGCTGTGTAAACAGGATGTTTGCAGCAGACTTGGCTGTAGTAGCCATCTCTAAGATTAGGGAACAATTGAGTCTTTATGTTGAAAAGGTCCCCTTCTTCCCCCATCCTCAGAGTTCAAATTCAGCATACAACACTCTAGGTTATTGTTTTGAGTTTGGGTTTTTTTCTTTTACTTATCTATAAGGTCTTTAGGAGTAGAGATACATTTTTAGCTGGTTAAAAAAAAGAAATCAAACCTGTTCTTCTCCAGTGTTTCGCCAAGTTTTGTCACACTTCACGTCTATGCATTAACTACACTTCTTAGTGTTACTATAAAGAGAAATCTTACTGTTTTCCCTCCCGTGAGTGTACAACTAAGGCTGCGTGCGACAGTGCAGAGGAAAATAGTCTGGCCCGCGTGTATAACCTCAGCAGTTAATCAGAAAACGGAGTGCCCTTCCCCTCAGCCGCAGAACTGCACCACAGCCTCTCTGCTTTCTTATCCACAAGTACAGGGTGTCCAAGCAGTCTGGAAACAGGCAGGTGTATAAAATGTTGTCAAGGACATCGTCAGTCTATTACAAAACATAGAATATTATCTCTATTTCCAGATTTAGTGCACAGCCTGTGATAAGGCCTGTAGGTTTATGGCCAGTGCCAAAGGTGTGTGTATTTTCAGAGATGGTCCCCATTTGTCAATGATGGCGTTGTTTTCTTGACCTGAAATTTGACAAAGGAGGTACTGGCATCACAGTCTTCATTTGAGATAATTATCAACTTCAAGAATCTATGAACATAGTAGTAACATAATTAAAATTGAGCAATGAATGACCCTGCCTGCTTCAGCAGGGGAAAGAGGCCACAGACATGCACAGGATGGTGAAGGGAACACCGGTCAGGAAACAGGGCTACACCCCACCGGCTGGGCATCCACGCCATCCTCATGTTTACGGTCACTTGGACTCGATCTGGACTAATTACCAAGTCTTCAAACATTTGAGTGGGTTTTTTTGTTTGTTTATTTTTTGAGTGGTTTTTCAACTGTCAGTCTGTTACAATAACCTCCAACCATCACCAAAATAAAATAGCAAAAGTGATAGAAACTGCCAGTGTTTGCCTCACAGAATTTAAATAATTTCCTCTTCAGTTAGCCGCACACCTGGATTTGTTTTTAACGACAACTGTGCACACCAGGAAGAATGGTCCTGCCCTGAGCAAAAGGTCTCTGCAAAATTCAGCTGTTGGTTCTTCATTGTGACAAACGCTTGTTTTGTTCATGGGAGGAGAAAGGTCAGAAAGAGGCAAGAAGTGTTCTGTTTTAAATTGAAAAGAAATAGTGTTTCCCTAAAGCACTTTGTGCCTCAGTTTAACTTTCAAAATATAAATCACTGTTTTGAAAGTAAATTCCCAATTGGAATTGATCCATTTTGAGCCAATATTAATTAGCTGGGGTTGTTTTTCTCAAAAAGTGAAAGTCCTCTTTGCTGCTGCTGGTGAGCAGCAGAAGAGAAACTGGAGTAGCTTCCGATGTTGTGGGGCGAAGTGCTTTCCTTCCTTTCTGGTCCCCCACTTCCCTGGACCTCTTACTGCATCTGGCGGTCCTTCTCCTTGGGGTCCTGAAAGGCGTGCGCAGTCCTCGGAGGGCTGGGTTGTGAGAGGTGAGGGGATGCCAGGAGCCACTTCGCTGCAGGACCAACCTGACAGCAGAGCTTTATGGAGAGGAAGAGAGTATATCCTGCGTGTGTTCGCCAAAAATGAAAAAGGGGACTGTTTATACAAAACAGAGCGAAAACCTTTGGAACCCTTAAGTTACACACCTTTTAAAGGTAGAGTTTTTCACCAAGTGATACATTCAGCATGACACTTCTTGCCAGACGTTTCAGGATAAGTTAAAATATATGTGTTTAAAACACCACCCCACCCCACCCCTTTTTAATTTTGTCCAAGGAATGAATTACTTAAGTGTAGTATTTCTGAATGTGCCTTTGTGAGTTCAGAGACCGTCTGTTTTAGGAAGAACCTACCCATTGGGATAAAACAGAAAGGCGGTCAGCTTGGTCTTTCGGGAAGTCGGCATTTCTCCGGACCGACCCCGGGGCGTTATAATTGCACAGTGTAGAGTCGTGGGGGAGAGGTTCCGGGGCTTGGGAGAGGGGATGACGAGGCGATGATGCACAGATGGCAGAGACCAGGTTAGTCCAAGAGCGCAGGTTGAACTTAATCTCTCTGCATTGCCTAGTTGTCTCCGTGTTTATGTGTGTGCGTGTGTGGCCGTGGCTGTGGCTGTTCTAGTCTTTGTTTTCCCGCAAGCGCTGGAGAATTGAAATATGGTGATGCTTGTGACACACTCGTGCACATCGAGAAGGCTTTTCTCCCTCCTGCCTCACGCAGGGCAGGCAGCGCGTTGCCACCCTTTGAGTCTGTGTCCTGAGAAGGCAATGCTTTTCCCAAATGGAAGTCACATAACGTTGCTGTTTGTGCAAACAGGGTATCACACACGAGGAAAAGGCTTTTGAGAGGATAAGATGGACGTGTTTGTGAAAGAAAAGAGAAAAATCTGCAATCATATTTTATTTCTTCAGAACTATTATAGTTAAACATAGAAATCTGCAGTGTCTCTTCCTTTGTTTCACGTTTGTTTTAAACAATTCCACCTCTTCTCCCCACTCCCTCTCTTTTCTAAAGAGAAATCAAGTGAATGCTAAGGGCCATTTCCATAATTCCTCAGAACTCCCCAAAGAGGAAAACAATCCCTCCGCAAGATTCCTTCAGCTTCATTCAGGAAGACACAGGGAGGAGAGATGCTGCAGCTTCCGGGGCTTCACTCTCATTCCTCTCTAATGGCCTTGAAATGTATTATTATGCAAATGTGAATTTTGATACTGAATTTAAGAAGAGGTTGTTGGATTTTTCTTTTTTCAAAAAAAAAAAAGGTCCCATATGTGGTCATCATTGCTTCTTTACTTTGTAACGTGTGAATTGTAACTATGCATTCTGCAAAGGGGGGGGTGGGAGGAGAGGGCAGAAAGGGGAAGGAAGTAGCTTTGTATCCTTGTTCTACAGTTTCTGTGTCCATGGTATCCCCTCGAGCTGGCAGGGAAGGGGAGTGAGAGTAAGAAGCGGTAAGGTCGGCCCAGTGAGGTAGAAAGAGACGTGTGAGTCCGGCCTGGCACTTCCTGGGGGGCCTGCAGTCCCTACCAACCAGTGTGGTACGGGATCTCCATCCTAGCCGTGCAGTGTCAGCCTGGTGCAACAGGAGGGCCCGGAAGGCCCCCGTGTTTTCCGGAAAAAAGTGCTCACCCTGTCCTGAACTCAGAACCCTTTCCAGCTCAGGAAACCTTGCCTCACTCGTGCTGACCTTAATCTTTATGTCATTTCAAAAAAAAACTCCTCCTCCTCACTCCGTTTTAATTTTTCTTTCTCAGTCATTTTTAAGTGAATTTAATTGTAAGGAAACTTTCTTGCTCTACGGGGAAGAGGGCTGTTGCTTGACAGGCAAACAGGGCAGCTCTCCCCTATCCACTACCCCTCCGCCATATGTGACCTCTCTGCTTCCCTTGCAGTTACTAAGCTGTGTGTAGCTAGTGAGCAGCGAGGTGTTTGACACGGGAAAGCCCACAGCCTCCTATTTGTCCTGACAGCATCCCTCTGTTGATCCTTCCTGCAGTCAGTCGTGGCCCTTGCATTGCTCTGGTCTAGGCATTACTGGCAACACACAGTATCGGAAGCAAGAGACCGCCGTGCCTGGAGCCAGTGTTTCCCTGCAGCAGTTTTGCTGTTGATGTTCACAGTACTGTAACTAGTAACAGACTTGATCACAGTCTCCTCGTGCCCCTGCAAGCCTGCACAGGCACGATCTCATCAGGGTTCCAATCTGTTAGATTGCCTTTAGACAAAAAAGAAAACAAAAAAATAAAATTCTGACGTTTCAGCTGTCTAACACAAAACAATACCTCGAGGTACATTTCCCCTGCAGTGTAGACCCTTAACTCCCCTCCTTTTCTGACATCGGTGGGTTATCCTTGGAAAAATATGAACGTGTAGATAGCAGGATAACTTTTACAATTTTTCTTTGCTGTGAAAGTAACCCTAAAATATGATGTTTTCCACTTCTTTTTTAAAAGCCATCAGAAGTTTCAGATCTTATTCTTTCATGTTTAAGAAGAGAAAGCAGAACAGGTTAGGGGAGTGGACTTGCATTTGTGGGGTGTTGTTCTCTCCATTGCCTCCCATACACAGTGACGACAGACCAGTGTTTAAACCCTGCTCTGAATAGATGCCATCTATTCTAGCTCTAGTTTCAGGGTAGGGAGTGTCTGGATTTCTCTCTCCCAGAAGATCCATCCCCTCCAGGGACTCCAGAATGTTTTCTCCTGAGACCTTGAGTTCTCAACCTTTCTTGGTTCAAACACACACACACACACACACACACACACACACACACACACACACACACACACTTTGAGTAACTGAGTAGCATTCTGTAGATCATAAAGAGAATCAGCCCCTGGCATTTCAATTTTGTGCTGTAGAATTCATAGCCGTGTCGCTTTGCCATGCTCTGGAAATGAATTGATTTCTTACTTAGAAGGAGACTCAGCTGAGACGTGCAGGCAACCTCCCTGAAAGGCCCACGCACCCTCAGGTGTCCCTCCCTCCACAAGGCTTGAAGCTGACTTTAGGTAGAGGTAAATAAGTTTAACGAGTGCTGCTTGTAGGGATCTGTCAGCTACTGCTCTCCTAGATTTGGCCGCTCATGAGGCAGGACCAGAATAGATCGTTTTGAATAGCTTCTTCGCAAACCCCCTAGCTCCCCCCATCTTAAAGATAAACCCTGTATCTGTCAGGAAGCCCTTTTTAGGTTGGGCTCGCTGATCTTTGTCTACTGACGACTTCCTTTGAGGGAAGAAGCTTGATGATAAATGCACGCATATCCACCACCCACCTTCTGATCTGGGCGCTGTCGACCTGCGAATTTTATTTCTGTTGTTTGTGTGGAAGCCCCTTTTCTATCAGTCTCCTTCCTCTGGTCCCTCCTGAGTTTTTCCTGCCCTTCTGTCCCTCTGCGACGCTCCCAAAGGGCTCTGCTGATCTCTGCACTTCTGTCCTGGGACACTCCCCCCCACCACCCTTTGCACACACCAGTGACCAAAGTGTGTCCAGTGATCTCACAGAAGACCTAAAAAATGGTGCATGCACCATGAATGTGCTCACAGAGACACGTACACAAGATTCTGCACCCTTGGCCTTAACCTCAGTGTGACTTAAGGTGCAGGAACATTTTTAACAGGTTTTAAAAAAACAAAAAAACCCTTCCCAGAGGAAAAAAAATAAGCAGATGCAACGGCTCAACCATGCCCACTCCTAACGCTCCACTATTTGCTTATGACTTACTCTGTGCCCACCCCACCCCTCCCTGTTTCGAGTAACCAAAAACAGATAACAGAAGCAACCCGAGGAGAGGTTTCTGGACTATTTTCTCTTTCTCCATTTAGATGGAGATATATATGCTGCTTTGGGTTCCATAATCCTAGGGGGCTATGTTTACATAGTAAAATACATCCTACCAAATCAGGAAACTGAATATGGGAATCTCTGCAATGAGAGTTAGGTCACTGATGGTGAACAAGAGAAGTGAGGGCCCTGGGGGATGGCGCAGAGGAGAGACGGAGCAGTGCCACCTGACGGCCTGGGACGTATGGCTCCTCCCTTCGCTTCTCTCCTTGCCCCCTTTCACAGAAGGTGCAGAGAAGGGCATCAGAAAGAGGCTGGATCTTTCAAAGGCAGCTTTCCAACTTTGCACACAAACAGGTAACAGGAAGGTACAGCAAAAATCCTCTCATCTGAAACACTGTCCGCAGAAACAAAACCTGTAAACATGACTGAATAGCTGCACAATTTTGATGCTCTCTGCAAGTTACCTAGAAGTGTTTTGTTTTTCTTATACTTGAAATAGCTTTTACAATGTTATTTTGGTGGCTTTCTTTTCTCTCTACTGGTGGGCCATAGAGAAAGTGGATGACGGGATTTAAGGAAGTTTGAGGGGAGAAAAGGGAGGCTATGGCGTTGTCTTTTTTTTTTTTTTTCTCTTAAACAGAGGTTTAATCAAACTCCCATATGTTGAAATTGCTCCTCATATGACTGGTTTTACATGGACACAGAAACTAGGCACTTTAGAGGTGCACTTGCATGGCAGGCTGGGCCCCCCTTTTCTATATTTTATTTTACTTTTTTAGTATAGTGGTACTTAAAATCACTGGTTCACTTAAAAAACAAACAATAAAATGTTAAACTCTACTAATGTACAAATAAGCTGAAAAGTTGCATTTTATGTGTATTTTTTGCCATAGCAGGTACTGTATTTCTCATGCTGGATTTCAAAAAAAAAGTCAAAAACAAAAAAAACTAAAGGGTGGTCTTTTATTGGATTGTGACAGGTTGAGTAATAAGGAATTAAGTCGTCGTCATTTCATTAAAACTGAGAGATGATGTAATGCATATATGAGTTTTCTGAAGGGTTTTTTTGGGCTTTTAAGCAGCTTATTTTTGTTTTTGTTTAGTTTTTTATTTTATTTTATTTTGGAAAGATATGATTGTATTATGTGCAACTCAGTTGCTTACATTATAACTACAAAATATTTTTGGGTTCCTGGAAAAAAAAAAAGAAAAAAGACTAATAAATGTGTTTGGCTGCTAAGCATTTATTGTGGTTTCCTGTTTTATTTAGCCAGTTTAATTTGCTCGTCTGTTGAATGTTTGTATTTCTACTACTGTACTCCCTCGCCCTGCCCCACACATAAACGCTGTCTGACATTCAGCATCTGGACTGGGCCTCCACTTTGTCTATCTTGTCTTGTTAGGTTTGTGTTGCCGGAGTTGTCAGGTTGACCAGCCGCTGGTGGGTGTGTGCTCCTTGCTGCCTGCCACGCTGCCGGGTTCAGAGTCTCTGAAAGAAGTTCAGGTTCTCCTGCTACCTTTCGTTGTCATCCCGTATGAGCCTCATGTGCATCTGGAGCGAAGACACCACAGAGTGGAGGAGGGCAGAGGGACGATGCCTGCCGGGGCTCTGCTGCAGCCCGGGAAGGTGACAGCGTGCCAGCTGTGTCCACGAAGCCACCTGCCAGCGCCCCTGCCTTGCTTCCGGTGCTCACCACTGTGGAGGAGCGGGAGAGCCTTACCCTGAAAGCCAGCTTGTTCCCATCTGAACACTTTCTTACTTATTGTTAGCTGCTAGAGACTCGTTACACATGTGACCATGCAACAGCGCTAGAAGGGCAAAGGGCCGCAATGGAAGGAAACTAAGACTTAGTAATTCCCAGGTAGTGTCGTGTCTGACTTCATTCTCAGAATGCTGTGTGAAATAGATAGTGGCAAACCCATTTCATGAGGAACTGCCGTTCAGCATAGTTTAATCAGCTACTAGTAGATAACACTGACTGATTGCTTCCTATAATATTTACATTAGGGCACTGCTCTAAGCATACCATGTAAACATTCATCACTTACTAGAAACTTGTTTCAGTCACCATGCTAGGAACCCAGATTGGATTCCAAAGTTATCACGCCAAAACGCCTGGGCTGAAAGACACCTGGAATTCTAAGAAAACGGTCTTAAGCAAGTCTGCTGTACAAAGTGGTAGGCTATGTACCATCCAATTCTTATCATAAAATAAGTAACACCAGGAAATGTGAGGTCAGGAGAGGTGAACTAGATGTCAAAAACACCTTGCAGGCCTACATATATCAAGTAAGTGCTGTATTTGTGGAATTGAGATCATAGCAAAACCTATGAAGACCTTTATCACCAAAGACTTTATTTTAAATTTTGGATATTTTAAAAATGCATAAATGTCTAAGGGGGGGGTGTGTTTTAGAACTGAAGATGGTTGTCAAGACTTTAGCCTCTGACTCAGCCCTCTTCACCACTGTGGGCTCTGCTGTCACCTTAGGTGACTTCAGCATCCACTTGGAAAATCCATCCTAACTGCCAGCTTTCTGCACTCCTTCCCCCAGTCACCCTGGCCACACGTTCCCATACTCACACCAAATTGCTCCCCTCCAGAATCACTAATTTCAGCATCCTTGACCTTGACTTCCTGTCCTCCCGAACTGGTTCCCCCTCCTCTTTGGCTTCATTTTGACCTCATCAGCCACCCCAGGACGCTGGCCTATTTACTTTCTTCGACTCCATCAGCCCTCTCCTTTTCCTCATTTCCTTCCTAATCCAGTTTAGATTTTATAGCCTATAATTTCAATAATATGGTTGCTAAAATCCCCACTTTGGAAAAACCTATTTTCTATTTTCCACCAGCAACCAAAAGCAGCACGACTTGGGGAAAAAAGTCACTGCGGGGCAAATAAGGACGCCTGTAAATCTACTGTAGCCAACCAGCAATGAGACCTTGACACTGCCAGCAAGCATCCTGTGTCTGCTGATATGTGGAGAAAATTAGAGGTATCAGAAGAATTTCCCCCCAAATTGCTGCTTCCAAACTGTAATCAAGTGAGGTGCTCCCCCTTCAAGTGCTGGTGCCTCCAGTGCTTGAGATCCTTTCCCTTCCTGCCCACTTGGCTACTTTTAACTTCCCATTCTTTTTCTTTTTTTTTTTTCGTGGTACACGGGCCTCTCACTGTTGTGGCCTCTCCCATTGCGGAGCACAGGCTCCGGACGCGCAGGCCCAGCGGCCATGGCTCACGGGCCCAGCCGCTCCGCGACATGTGGGATCTTCCCGGACCGGGGCACGAACCCGTGTCCCCTGCATCGGCAGGCGGACTTTCAACCACTGTGCCACCAGAGAAGCCCTTAACTCCCTATTCTTCGTTCTCTCTTCACGTGATAAACTGTCACCCCCATCCCCACCCTAAGCTACTCTATGCTCTTGTCCTGCTATGTTTTGTTCACAGAACTTAACCACTTTTTAAAATTATCTTGTTTAGTCATTATTATCCATCTCCCTCACTGGAATGTAAGCACCAGAAAGGGCAGAATTCTTTTCCGTGTTCTCCAGCTCGAGCGCCTACAACCCCTATGGCTTTAATTACCATCTATGTGCTACGACTGCTAAATTTGTATTTCCAACCCTTACCACTGGGCTCTCGACTTGTAGAAGTAATTGTCTGCTCAACATTTTGAAACACCTGGATATCCTTACCACTGGGCTCTAGACCTGTAGATGTAATTGTCTGCTCAACATTTTGAAACACCTGGATACCCTTACCACTGAGCTCTCGACTTGTAGAAGTAATTGTCTGCTCAACATTTTGAAACACCTGGATATCCTTACCACTGGGCTCTAGACCTGTAGATGTAATTGTCTGCTCAACATTTTGAAACACCTGGATACCCTTACCACTGGGCTCTCGACTTGTAGAAGTAATTGTCTGCTCAACATTTTGAAACACCTGGATACCCTTACCACTGGGCTCTCGACTTGTAGAAGTAATTGTCTGCTCAACATTTTGAAACACCTGGATATCTTAATGGCTCTGCAAACTCAGTAAACCCAAAAGAGAAGTCCATCCTGCCTGCTTGTCCCTCCTCCCACCCCATGGTAAACGGCATTGCTAGCCTTTTAGCAATAAAACCTAGAGACCTAGGAGGATCAGTTGAGTCTGCCCCCTTCCTTATTCCCCATAACTAACCCATCACCAAGCTGGATTGACTGCACCTCTTAATCTCTTCCTTTTCTTCATTTCCTCTGCCACTTAACTTCCTTTGTCCAGGCTAGATCATCTACACCCCTAGGTCTCACCTAGTCCACTGCATTAGCCCAACTGGTTTCTCATTTGGCATTCACTCCAGTTCCCCACCCCCAATCCCTTCTACACACAAGAGCTGAGATATTTTTCAAAACATAAGTCTGATGAAGTCATCCTCCAGCCTACAACTTTTCGTGGTTTTCTATTGCTTAGAATAAAACCCTAAATATCCTTATTTCCTACCAGGTTCCCGTGGTCTGCCTTCCACCTGCTCCTCCAAATTTACCTCCCTCTCTTTTCACCTTTGCCCTCTCCACTCAAGCCTCATCAGCTGACCACTATATCCCAGTGCCTAGTACAATGCTTGGCACACACTAGGCACCACTGTGAAATGAACGATCCTCATGAGTAACAGAATTTAAGAAACGAGGTATTTTAAAAGCCTGAAATAAAAACAAAAGGATAGATGTAAAATTCCCGATTTAGGGACTTCCCTGGTGGTCCAGTGGGTAACACGCCACGCTCCCAATTCAGGGGGCCCAGGTTCGATCCCTGGTCGGGGACCTAGATCCCACATGCATGCCGCAACTAAGAGTTCTCATGACACAACTAAGAGTCCACATGCTGCAACTAAGAAGTCTGCATGCCGCAACTAAAACATCCCATGTGCCACAAGTAAGACCCAGCACAGCCTAAATAAATAAATAAATATTTTAAAAATAAATAACCTTGCCCTATATTAGGTTCATTAGGTTTATAAATAAATAAATAAATAAAATTCCCGATTTAGAGATGTTGCTTTAGATAAGACTGACAACCAGCTGCAAGTGTCTAGGTGGCCTTTGAAGATTAAGAACCAAAATTTTGGGGACCTCCCTGGTGGCGCAGTGGTTAAGAATCCACCTGCCAATGCAGGGGACACGGGTTCAAGCCCTGGTCTGGGAAGATCCCACATGCTGTGGAGCAACTAAGCCCGTGCGCCACAACTACTGAGCCTGCGCTTTAGAGCCCTCCTGCCAATGCAGGGGACACGGGTTCAAGCCCTGGTCTGGGAAGATCCCACATGCTGTGGAGCAACTAAGCCCGTGCGCCACAACTACTGAGCCTGCGCTCAAGAGCCCGCGAGCCACAACTACTGAAGCCTGTGTGCCTAGAGCCCATGCTCCGCAACAAGAGAAGACCCCACTTGCCGCAACTAGAGAAAGCCCGTGCACAGCAACAAAGACCCAACACAGCCAAATAAATAAATTTACATTTAAAAAAAAAATTTGGAGAAACCTGTGGACTCAGAAGATAAGACTTGCAGACATACGGTTTCCAAGGGGAGTAAAGGTGGGTTAAATCTTGAGGAAATTCCCACCACTTCCTTTTCCAGGAGTGTGAGAAGGAAGGATCGTCAAAGAAAGAGCAGTCAGAAAGGGAGGAGAATCAGTATACTTTAGTTTTCAAAGCAGGAGGGAGGGGTTGTCAAAAATGCTAAATATTTCAATCAGCCAAAAGGGGTGACTTAATACAGGAAAAAGGAAAACTACTTGACTCAAAAATCAAAATGATTTAAAGATGTACGTTGGGAAGCTTGCTCCCGGTTACCTGGCCTATCCCGTTCCCTGCGTGTCCACCCCACCCACCTCCACATAGCCTTTATTAGTGATCCTTTATGCAAATAGGCAAACAGATTACGGCAAAGGGACTTCTGAATTATTAGAGGAAGTTACTGGTGATCAATGAGAGTGCGGTTTAGAGGAGACGAGAGGGCAGAAGCTGCATCACAGTGCTAAGGAATAAAGAAGGGAGGGGAACAAACGTGTTGAATACAGGAGCCCCAGACACTGAGCTAGGATGTCACCATCTATGTCACCTGCCTTTGCTCCTCACTCTACACCTGCGGGTCATGAGCCGTATTTCACAGGTAAGAAGACCCAAGTGCCAAAAGATTATAGGTCATCGCCCAAGTCACACAGCTAGTGACATCAATGCCAGTTGGTGAAGAGGCGGCCAGAAAGAGCTTTTGTGTTAAGGGGGTAACAGCAAGTGAAGGTGTTTCTATAGTGGAAGAGATATGTGTGTTTAAAAAAAAAAAAAGAAGGGAGGCAGAACTGGACAGGTTCGATAAAATAATTGAAAGAGAAAGATTCTTTCCTGAATGAAGAGGTTGGAGACAGAAACTCCTATTGGAGGAGGAAAAGTAACAGCAAAGTACAGCAGAGCCAGGAGAGAGGCTGGAAAACTGAGGAGACAGTAGTTTGCAGTAGTCACCGTGGAAAGCAAGGAGAGTAAACTCAGCACAGCACAGCAATGACAGCCCTGGAAGTTGCAGGGAGTAGTCATCTTCTTTCCAGAATTGTCTGCCCTCATCCCCAAAAGCAACCCTCTGCAGCTCCAGAGGGAGGTAGAAGATGTGGGTGCTAAGCCCAGGTAGCTGATGGGCTTCTCTGATGGCCACAGTATTCTGGGATTGGTGCTGCGGTCCATTATGACAATTCTGAAGCCCAGGTGGAGACATGAAGGATCTATGGCATGAGGACACTGAAGGATGTGAGAGGCTGGGGGAAGAGGAATGGCAATGTCAGGATCTAACTTGTATCTTGGCGACTGTGGGCCTTGTTTCCCTTTGTGCGCTAGGCTCCTTTGGGCAGCATTCACTCACCAAGCGAATATTTACTGAGCACCTACACTACGTTAGGTCCTGTGCGGGATCCACCTGCCAGGGATACGGGGGACCAAGGCAGGCATGATCTCCACCTGCACCGAGTTTGCCATTGATGGGAAAGGCCAACAACACTGAACTCTGGTGAGAGTTATGAGAGACCTATATGAAATCCCAGAGGTGGGGAGGGAGAACACTTACAGGGGTGGTCTATGAGTTTTTGAGTAAATCGTGAAAATTTTAAAGCAGGGATGGAAAGGTGACAGGAAAATAGTTATTGTCAAAGACAAGATCTTGGAAGTCTTGAGTTCTAATCAGCAGCTTTTAATATTCCTGAAGTATTATGGTTACTGGGAAAGGGGCCATTCACCTCAGCAAACAAGCTGAGAATTCAAAATGGACCTCCCTTCATAGTGAGACACTCAGAAACAGGTAATTTCAAAGCATTACAGGACCTGCTACTGTAGCACAGTACCTTTGAATCTGGTAAGAACCAGGAGCCTGGAGCCTATCCCCCTGCACTTAACTCCTAGCTCTTGCCCTTCTACATGAGCAATCTCAAGACACTCAACCTACCCATGCCTTCGCTTTGTCATCTGCAAAATGGGGATCATAATAATGGCGAGCATTTACTGAGCACTTACTCTGCACTGGAGAGTAGTATATTATTTCATTTAATAGTACCTTAACAACTCAGGATCCTCACATGGATGTAATGAGGATCCCATGTGTAAGGCACTCAGGACAGTGCCTGATGCCTAGTGAAACTTACATAAACGTTAGTGGTTTTATTATTAGTGGCCAACCAGAGGGAAGAGTGGGACCATCTGGGCCTTACGTAAGACGCAGTGACAGAGAGAGGTGTTCCAGGACGGGGGAATGCCTTCACCAAGCCAGTGGTGTGACCCGGCACGGTGTATGCTGGGAACTACACAGCGTGATGGCTGAGTCAGAATCTGAAGTCGGGCGGCTCCATTTATTAGCTGGGTGACCGTGAGCAAGTCATCGGCGTCTATGAGTCTCAGTTCCAGCGCTTGCTGAAATCCATTCTTACTGCACTTTCGCGCAAGGGGCTCACTTGGCCCTCAATAAATGCCAGTTTCCCTTGGGCATCTTCCTTTCTCCTCAGAACCGCGCTGGGGTCAGGCAGGCGGTAGAAGCGTGGGAGGGATTAGGCGACAATATAATAGCAAACACAGAGGGCTTTCTAAGTGAAGCAGACATCGATCTGATGATACCCAATCCTCACAGGAATCTTAAAGGCGGGTCTTAATGTACCTTTTTTCAGATGGGGAGACTGAGACGCAGAGCTGCTGAGTAACTTATGAAGCGCTAATCACGTTTCTAGTAAACCAAGAGAAACTCCTTAACCGTCAACAACCAATCGCCGAAACTGAACAACCTTGAGGACTCGGGTCTCCCGGAACCCCGGGGGCGGGACCAAGCGGAGGGTGTTCCGCTCCCGGACTTCCGCTTCCGTCCTCGGGTCCCCGTCTGTCCTCGGCGGGGTCGTGTGTTCGGGATGGCGGCGGGGGGAGACGGTGGCGGGCGGGAGGCGGCCTGCGGGCACGACAGCTACCGCTCGCCGCTTGCCTCCCGTTATGCCAGCCCGGAGATGTGCTTCGTGTTTAGCGACAGGTACAAATTCCGGACCTGGCGGCAGCTCTGGCTGTGGCTGGCGGAAGCCGAGCAGGTAAAGTGCTCCGGAGCTGTCGGCGGGCCCGGCCCCGCACGTGCCGGGTTGGGTGCCGAGCGCCGGCTGAGCCTCCGGAGGCAGCCTCCCCGTTATTCCAGAGGAGCAGAGGCCCCAGGAAGCCCAGGGCAGGAGACCCGGAAGCCGCCACCTGTTGCCTCACGTGTTTTAATCATCGAGGGTTCGAGACGCACAGGGGGCGGCAAGAAGTGCAGTTACCCGTTTCAGGGAGTATCTTGGCGGTTTCTGCAAGAGTACATAGCCGAGCGCTCGTTCCGTGCCGTTGTGCTCGTTTCTGTACACGTCTTTCCCCCGTTAACCCGTAAAGACTTTGCAAGCTAGGTGGTGGTTTTCCCACATGGTAGGGAAGAAGACCAAGCCTCGATGATGCCCAGCGCGTTATTTGCTCCTAACCATTGATAGCGGAACCCGGGTGTGAACCCGTGTCCCGTGCAGAGCCTGACTGAGCGCTCAGCCACTTCGCCCTCCACAGTGCCTCAGTGTTGTCTGAGACCGGACCGTCACTACAAAATCCATGTTTCCTGGGCCACCGTTTCTGCTTCACTCTGCTCCCGTCTGCCTCTGGGGAGGGAGAATCAGGGTTATTAGATGAGATGTATGGGTTCTCTTATAAGAGCTGCATGTAGACCTATTTAGCCCAACGATTTCAGAAATAGCTACAGACGGGCCTTTGCAGAGCAGCTGAAGGAAACTGAAGGTGATCCACAGAGCTGTAAAGTTTCAGAGGAAAATGCCACAACAAGCAAGATGGCAGTACCCAAATGACATTTAGTAAACCTGGAAACAATCTTGAGTACGTGCCTAGGACCGAGGTACACGGTCCCCAAACAGGAAACTTTCTTCTTAGATTTTACCCCCTTCCTATCACTATGCTCAAGAAAATAAAGTAGTACATAACACTAGCAGACAGAATGCTCTGTAATGGCCTGTATGGAAAAGAATCTAAAAGAGAGAGATGTATGTATATGTATAACTGATTCACTTTGGTGTACACCTGAAACTAGCACAACATCGTAAATCAACTATATTCCAATTAAAAATAAAAGTAGTAGACAGTTCTACAGTGCCTGCTATGTGTGTGCCTGGCAGTTTGAAGATTAAAAATTAATAGTTTACTAATCCTCAAAACAATTCTTTACAATAAGTAACTTATTCCTGTTTTACAGAGGATAGAATGGAGGCACAGAGAGATTTCATAAACTGTGGGCTCAGATAACAATAATAGATAGTAGACAAGAGCATTAAGTGTGTTGTGGTTTGTTATGTACTAGCATGTACTCTATTTTCTGTTTTACTTAGTACTCCATGTAGATAAGGGTGGTGGCACTCTTAAGATTTTGCCACTCAACATAGCTAGTAAAAGCTTCAAGCTGGGATTGAAATGTAGAGTCTGAATATGTGTCCTTTCCTCTGCCCAGTCTATATATACATTGCCTGAAATGCATACAATTTTGATATCTCCTGAGTTTGGATTATCTATTAGCTAGGTTGTCAAAATTAACAGCATAAATTACATCATAATTCAGTAGTTAAAAAAAAAAAACTTGAGCGATGAGAGATTAGGAGAAGTGCTGAAAATTAGGAGTAGGGAATAAATTTTGAGAAGACACATTGCTTGGGGATAGGAAGCATTTTGGCCACGCTGCCCCCTGCTGCTTTGCTTTGGGAGGAGCCCTGAGATGTCATGTCTGATGACTAAAAATCCAAGGCAGCTTGGCCAGATGTGGCTAGTGTGACTGAGGAATTGAATTTTTACTTTCCTTTTTTTTTCCCGGCTGGGCTGAGCGGCATGTGGGATCTTAGTTCCCCGACCAGGGATCGAACCTGCGCCCCCTACAGTAGGAGCTCCGACTCTTAACCACTGGACTGCCACGGAAGTCCTGAGTTTTTACTTTTAAATTTTTACTAGTTTAAATGTAAGTAGCCACATCTGACTAGTAGCTACCATCTTGGCCAAGGTAGGTCTTAAGATGTGAGCCCCTTCCCAGGGCCAGGCCTTGGGGCTTTCAAGTGAGGTTTGGATAAATTTCACCAATGTACATATTCAATACTTGGCTCCAGGGTTCTGAGCTGCCTGTGGGCTGCCAGCTATTTTTTGTCAGCCTGATTTTTTCAGTGATAGATGAATGTAAGATGTTGATGTGTTTATTTTCTCATTTGTATCTCCCGGAATTGCTTGCTTTTTTTTTTTTTTTTAATTTATTTATTTTTATTTTTGGCTGCGTTGGGTCTTTGTTGCTGCGCGCAGGCTTTCTCTAGTCGCGGCGAGCAAGGGCTACTTTTTGTTGTGCACGGGCTCTAGGCACGTGAGCTTCAGTAGGTGTGGCACTCAGGCTCAGTAGTTGTGGTGCACGGGCTTAGTTGTTCCGCAGCATGTGGGATCTTCCTGGACCAGGGCTCGAACCTGTGTTCACTGCATTGGCAGGCAGATTCTTAACTGCTGCGCCACCAGGGAAGCCCCGGAATTGCTTTCAGTGGCACTGAATTTTCTGCACATAATTTGTTGGCAAAGACACTAATAGCATTCCTAATTTTGGTTTCTCTGGCTAAATCCATCTAGATCAAATGTAAAGCTGTGGCCTGGATGCTACACTTTGGGCACTTATGTGCCAAGCACTAAAGAGTAAGCAATAAATACCACAAAACTCTTCTCTCACAGAGTGTATATACGTTCTAGAGGGGAGAGACAGGCTAATAGATTTGTAAAAATGTCATGTGGTGATAAGTGCTCTAAATAAAACCAGGCTAGGACTTCCCTGGTGGTGCAGTAGTTAAGAATCCACCTGCCAATGCAGGGGACATGGGTTCAAGCCCTGGTCCGGGAAGATCCCACATGCCACGGAGCAACTAAGCCTGTGTGCCACAACTACTGAGCCTGCGCTGTAGAGCCCACGAGCCACAACTACTGAGCCCATGTGCCACAACTACTGAAGCCCACGCGCCTAGAGCCCGTGCTCCACAACAAAGAGTAGCCCCCGCTCGCCACAACTAGAGAAAGCCCACATGTAGCAGCGAAGACCCAACACAGCCAAAAATAAATTAATTAAATAAATTAAAAAGCAACAGGCTAAAGGGATAGATAGAGAGTGCACAAAAGAAGGGTATTTCACATGGAAGTCGGGAA
Source organism: Neophocaena asiaeorientalis asiaeorientalis (assembly GCF_003031525.2). Classification (NCBI taxonomy): domain Eukaryota; kingdom Metazoa; phylum Chordata; class Mammalia; order Artiodactyla; family Phocoenidae; genus Neophocaena; species Neophocaena asiaeorientalis. Next base: position 8,239,232 of record NW_020172451.1, on the reverse strand, counting down.
AGACCCCTCTGAGGAGATGGCATTTTGAGCCCAGAGACCAGACCTGTGAGGGAGTGAACAGAGACGTAGGGACAGAGGGAACAAAAATCAGGATTGCATTGTTTTATATATTGGAGTTCCCTTAGAATATAATTTACCATGATTCATTTAGAAAGTTGTCTCCTTCTCCCCATGTCCTTTTAGTTTAGTTGCCCCAATTTTAGTTTAAGAATTGCAAGGTAGGGCATAAATGCTTAACATGAACCAATTTTTTTTTCAGTGTCACTTCAATTCAAATAATTGTGCTACAAGAAGTTATTTTATTTTATTTTGCCTGTTCTGCAGACATTGGGTTTGCCTATCACAGATGAACAAATCCAGGAGATGAAATCAAACCTGGACAACATTGACTTCAAGATGGCAGCTGAGGAGGAGAAGCAGTTACGACATGATGTGATGGCTCATGTGCACACGTTTGCCCACTGCTGCCCCAGAGCTGCTGGCATTATTCATCTTGGTGCCACCTCCTGCTATGTTGGAGACAATACAGTAGGAGCCCGTGATGTTGTTTTGTTTCTGCTTAGACTCAGTGTTTATAATGCATTTATAAATTTTCTTTGATTTTGTCCATTTTAGGAAGCGACTCCATAGATCTTAGGATCTCAGTGCTCAGGAATTTTCTGCTTTTGGTATCCTTCCAATCTAAACTATAAGCCCCTAATGACCTCCATAAAATGAGACGTATAGACACTGCCTATGCATTGGTATGCTGGACGTAAGCCGAGATCTTAGCATTTTAGTGGCCAAAGTAGTTTTCCAAAGGGATTTCCTTTCCAAAGTCCTTTTTACTCTTTGCCAAGACTTCTGAAAAAAAGAAATAATTACATTATAATTCTTAAGTCCTTTAATTAGCAAAAGTGTCTCATAGTCAAACACGAGAAAGTAACAGCAAACATTTTCCTAAGTTTACTAGGTGCCCAGCACTATTCTGAGCACTTTCTATGTATTACTTCATTTTTTCTTCACAAAAGGCATAAGAGATAGATTCTGTTATCTCCATTTTTAAATAGCTTTATTGAGGTATAATTTAATACCATAAGTTTACCCATTTTAAAGGTACAGTTCAGTGAGCTTTAGTAAATTTATGCAATCATTCAGCCTCACCACACTCCAGTTTTCGAGCATATCCCTCACGCCAAGAAGTTCTATTTTGCTTGTTTTACAGTCAATCTTCACTCCTGCTTCCAGTTTCAAACAACCACTGACCTGCTTTCTGTGTCTATAGTTGTGCCTTTTCTCGAAATTTCATATAAATGGATTCAGAATATGTAGTCTTTGGCTTTGGCTTTATTTTCCCCATTGCCACAGATGAGGAAGTGTAGAAGTTGAAGAACTTGCTCTAGGTTTTGCAGCTGGAAAGGATTCAGGCCTGGGTAGAGTGGCTCCAAAGCTCTGCCCTTATTGCAGGGCACCCGTGGGACTAGAAGTTAGAATCCAGATACACTTGCAGTTCAGAAAGAAGCCGTAATTTCTAAGTTGCCCCAAGTAACATTTTTTGTCTAATGTGGTACGTAATTAAAGGCATCGATGTGTAATTGGTGAATCAGATAATGGGAGAACAACAGTTCTGTAACTTGGAGTATCCTTTTAAAATGACCCAGCATGTAGTTGGGCTCAACAATTACTGTCTCATAAACATGTGTTGGAGTTGCCTGCAACACTTACATCTCCTAAACCCCCAGGAACAGCTTTAAATTTCCTAAACCTAGATCTTGTAGTTCATGACTTTTTTTTGTTAGCAATGATTGACCTGAAAAAAAGGGAGTGGAAACTAATGAGATGTGCCTTATGGATTTTTTTTTTTTTTAACCCCTATGTATTCTTCTCAGAAACGCAAACACTAATCTTCGGGAAGGTATAAACCCTGTTGACCTGGACATCTTTGCCGTATTCACGATGGGGCATACCCCTTATCATTTTCCCGTTCCATTAGATACCACATAAATAGGGCTTTGTAAGTATAAAGCCTTTGTGCTTATAGATTCCAGTCGTACTGCTCTCTAAGTTGGTGTGCTTTTAAAACAGTAATCAGAGGAGAATTTCTGTCAGCATCTTCTGGCTTGCACAGTGTGTTGCTGAAAGTGAGATAGGCAACTAGGTTAGAAACCCAGTGGTGATGGCCAGAAAGTGTCATGTCATAATGTTGTTTGGGCAAAGCCGATTAATGTAAGATCACTGCATTTCCCTTGCAGGACTTGATTATTCTTAGAAATGCATTTGACCTGCTTTTGCCAAAGGTAAGAAGTTGACAGAAGTTTCTTACCAGTCCTAAGATTCCCTGTGACAGGAGATGGGCACCACGATGTAAAGCAGCACAATGTAAATCTAAATAAGTTATTGTTTACTCACATGAGTGATCCTCGATCTAACCTGTATAACTAATTATGTCTTCTTGAGCTAAATCACTATATAAGTTAATGCTTTTTAAAGCATAGCCTTTTAAGTGAACAAAGTGTAACCAGCAGCACGTGGCTGGAATATGTGGGTCAGATTTATGATTTTGTCCTGTTTTTCTTCATGAACGTGCCAGTGGTGGTAAAACTGTGCAGAAATAATTCGTGACATTTTAGGTAGTCAACTCAGTTTCTGAATGTTGGTTAGTATGAACTCTTCAAGGCACTTTAAGATACAAAGATGAAAATGAAAAAATATGGCTTCTGCCTTCTGTGAGCTGGAGGTGTAATTGTATATGAAATTGTCTCCAAGTTTAGTTCCTGTTTATGCAAGTGCTCAGCCTGAATTCACTCCTTCTCGCACATGGTCTTCCTTGCAGCTTGCCAGGGTGATCTCTCGGCTTGCCGACTTTGCCAAGGAACGAGCTGATCTTCCCACCTTAGGTTTCACACATTTCCAGTAAGTGAGAGGGTTACCTCTTGGGAATTGGGCTTGTTTATGTGCATCCAGCTTCCATGTATTCCTTCAGTTCTCCCTTCTGCATGGTAACCTGGAGGTGAGAAATCTCAAAACATAAGCACTTGGGGTGCCTGTGAGGAATGAACCTTATACCTACCTTAAAAGCTATACTGCTTAGAGAGTAAATCTAGTGGTTCGTTTCACTGGAAAATATGTATACAGAAAGTATTCTTTTTTTTTTTTTTTCCTTAATTTAATAATCTAACACTTCTGGTATCTCCTTTGCCTACAGGGAGATCTTTTAGGGGCAAGGAGGAGGTTGGAGAGCAGATCCTGTTTGGGTCACAGGGCCTGATCCCTCCTTTCCCAATCCAGGAATCCAATGCTGGTTAGTAGAGTCAGCCCAGATGGTTTTGCAGGTTAGGACAGTAGACAGCTAGTTGGGGTAACTATGAAGGACCAGAGTTTTAGATGGGTACCTTCCTGCGGCATGAGCAGGAGGGAAGGAGGGGCTCTCCCAGTTTAGGCCCCAGGAAGGGGGAGCCTCTGATTGCTCCCTTCTTGGATCTGTTTCCACTCTGCCTCTCAAGCAAGTATTCTTGATTCAGTGATTCCATTCTTTTTTTTTTTTTTTGCGGTACGCGGGCCTGTCACCGTTGTGGCCTCTCCCGTTACGGAGCACAGGCTCCGGACGCGCAGGCTCAGCGGCCATGGCTCACGGGCCCAGCTGCTTCGCGGCATGTGGGATCTTCCCGGACCGAGGCACGAACCTGTGTCCCCTGCATCGGCAGGCGGACTCTCAACCACTGCTCCACCAGGGAAGCCCTGCCTTATGTTTTAATGGGGTGTTGCTATGGCAACAAGGGTATCATCCCCTGTAACTTAGGAAAGCCTATTGAGTTTAATCTTCCTTAAAATTAGAGCCTTCATTATTAGTAGCAGAAACCAGAAGGATTTGTTCCTGTGAAGGAGTCAGTGCTCAGTGTGTATGGCTGGGCCATGACAAATATTGCGTTCTGTGCTGGCTCCATACACACCTAGCGTCACCTGTGCTGCAGCTCCTCTTCTCCTGCATCTTTTGGAGAGTGCTCAGGGAATGCAGGCATTCCAGTATTCCTCTGGGGATGGATTCATGAGAGGTACCTGCTGCCACAGTTAGCAGCCGTTAAAAACTCAGAAAATGGTATTGCTGCGTAGATATGACCTCAGAATGTGTGAGTCCCTGCAATTGAAAAGAAACAGCTTTATTGAGATATAACTGACATACCATAAAATTCATCCATTTGAAGTATACAGTTCAATGGTTTTTTGTATATTTACAGAGTTCATGCAGTCATTACCAGTATATAATTTCAGAATATTTCCATCACCGCCCCCCAGAAGACCTGTACCCATTAGCATTCCCTCCCATTCCCCCATTCCCCCCATTCGCTAGCTCCTGGCAACCACAAATGTGTTTTCTGTCTATGGATTTGTCTCTTTTAGACACTTAGTTTAAGTCGAATCATATAATATTCATCTTCTTGTGACTGGCTTCTTTTCACTTACCATAGTGTTTTCAGTGTTTATCCATGTAGTATGTGTCAGTACTTAATTTATTTTTACATTATCTATTCACCAGTTGCTGGACATTTGGCTTGTTTCCACTCTGTTGCTATTATTATGTATAATGCTCCTATGAATAGGTCCATGCAACTGTATTTTTTTCTTTGTTTGTACCAATAATCTAGTAGCAGAAGTTAACAAGGAAAACTACCATAAGATTGATTTGGGAATATGCGTCCTAACTTTTGATGTGTATGCTATAGACATTCCTAGTGGGGTGCCTTGGTGTCGCCAGCTGTCAGTCTCATTAGCCTAATAGAAGAGAAATCCCATACGGAGTAGGCTAGGTCATCTAACAGAACTCTGACTTTATTGCAGTTTACGCATAATTGTTTTATGTTATAAACAGACCTGCAATAGATTGATTTAGACCTCAGACTGACGACAAAGCCATTAGCTATTATGTTAGAGTCCTCTGGTTGTGTGTGTTTTGGGATTATTCTCCACAGTTTGACTGGGCTCTTCATTGGATCTTTTTTGTTGTTGTTGTTTTATTTTTTTTTTATTTTTGGCTGTGTTGGGTCTTTGTTGCTGCATGCGGGCTTTCTCTAGTTGCAGCAAGCAGGGGCTCCTCTTCGTTGCGATGCGTGGGCTTCTCATTGCGGTGGCTTCTCTCTCTGTGGAGCACAGGCTGTAGGCCTGCGGGCTTCAGTAGTTGCGGTGCATGGGCTCAGTAGTTGTGGCTTGTGAGCTCCAGAGCCCAGTCTCAGTAGTTGTGGCACACAGGCTTAGTTGCTCCGTGGCATGTGGGATCCTCCCAGACCAGGGCTCAAACCCATGTCCCCTGCATTGGCAGGCGGAGTCTTAACCACTGCGCCACCGGGGAAGTCCTTCTTCGTCGGATCTGGACTCTTTACATAGCCCTTTCTTTACTGTCAGTCTAGAGTCACAATCTCCAGTATCGTCATCCTTGTTTTATTTTATTTTATTTTTTATTTATTTATTTATTTTTTTTTTGCGGTACGCGGGCCTCTCACTGTTGTGGCCTCTCCCACTGCGGAACACAGGCTCCGGACGCGCAGGCTCAGCGGCCATGGCTCACGGACCTAGCCGCTCCGTGGCATGTGAGATCTTCCCATGTCCCCTGCATCAGCAGGTGGACTCTCAACCACTGTGCCAGCAGGGAAGCCCCTTGTTTTATTTTTTGATAGCATTTTAAAAATGAACAGTTATCGGGCTTCCCTGGTGGCGCAGTGGTTGAGAGTCCGCCTGCCGATGCAGGGGACATGGGTTCGTGCCCTGGTCCGGGAAGATCCCACATGCCGCGGAGCGGCTGGGCCTGTGAGCCATGGCCGCTGAGCCTGCGCGTCCGGAGCCTGTGCCCAGCAACGGGAGAGGCCACAACAGTGAGAGGCCCGCATACCGCAAAAAAAAAAAAAAAAAATGAACAGTTATCTTGTTTGTTTACTTGTTTACATGATAATATGAGCTCCACTTGTCTGTTTTGTTCTTTGTTGTATTTCCAATACCAAGAACACATTAGATGCTTGGCAAATGTTTGGTACGTGTGTATTTCTTGCCAAGGCCTGGGGACAAACAAAACAGACATTGTCTCTGCCCTTATAGTGCCTCTTGATGGTGAAGAAAGAACTATGCTAGTAGCCCTTTAGTTCTATAACCTTTGAATATTTATAAATGACATTGAATTTGCTTAACTTATTTGCTTAAACTTTTTAGCTCTTGTTTTGTCTTCACTGGTTTCTCTGTCTCTTACTTTAATTCTTGCCCTTCCCGGAGGTAGCAGTGATTATTAGAAGAAGCAATGAAGGTTTTATGAAATAAGTCACTGGTTTGAGACCTCTCTGCATTCTCTTTGGGTTGTTTTCAGGCCTGCTCAGCTGACCACAGTTGGGAAACGTTGCTGTCTTTGGATTCAAGATCTTTGCATGGATCTCCAGAACTTGAAGCGTGTCCGAGATGACCTGCGCTTCCGAGGAGTGAAGGGCACCACTGGCACCCAGGCCAGCTTCCTGCAGCTCTTCGAGGGAGATGACCAAAAGGTATTCTGAAAGTGACCTGGGTGATACAAACTCAACTGTAGGAGCACCAGAGACAAAGCTGACCTCCAGGATGGTAGGAGCGATTGAACCTGGAATGGGTGGAGTCTGGACTGGAAGCGGGTAGTGAAGGCCAAAACCTGGCCAGGATGACTTGTCAAGATATTCTCCTACTAGACACACCTGAATTTCTATAGGGATGTCTTTTCTTTCCAAGGTAGAGCAGCTTGACAAGATGGTGACAGAAAAGGCAGGATTTAAGAGGTAGGTAAGTGGGAAAAGTGTTGGCCTCCTTGTTAAGTAATGAAAGATACTATTCCTCTAGATTTGACCTTAAATTTTTTGTTGTTTTTTTAAATTCTTTCTCTGTCCTTCCGCCCATTTCCTTCCATCTCTAACCTGGGTTTTATTCTTATAGTCTGGATTCTATTATTTTTCTTATAATTTATAAGAAAAAAGGAAGCTGTTTAGTTCTGAGTTCAGTAGAGTAGCCTTACCCGTATTGTTGCTGTTTTGTGTTTTACTGAGGACCTCCGATGGGTTGGTCTCAGTCTGGCTATTTGCAGTGAGGGCTACAGGCTCCCCCATGGCTCCTTGCTTCAGGCACTTCACTGGACTGCAGCAGGACAGAGGCTCGCTGGACCGTGTTTCCTCCTGGGGTCAGGGCGGCTGTCTGGGTATCAGTAAAAAGGGTGGAAGAGCAGTTTGTTCCTGGAGCCACATATCAGCGAGGTCCTGGGCTCAGTGTGACTTAGCGCTCCAGTGGCACCAAGCTTTCGCTCAGTCTGTTTTTGCTCATTTGTTTGACACAGTCACGTTTTGGAATATTTTCACGTGAGGCTCTTTTCTATTCATTACTAGGGCTTTCATCATCACAGGGCAGACCTATACACGAAAAATAGATATTGAGGTGCTGTCCGTGCTGGCCGGCTTGGGGGCATCGGTGCACAAGGTGAGTGGTGGTGATAATGGGAGTGTTGGACGCCGCAGATAGACCCGCCCAGCCTCACTTCAACTTCATTGTGGCTTTTGAGAGATGTCAGATATCACTCATAGCAATTTGGGGCTGGTCAGTGAAGCCTCTTAAGTGAAGGTGTGTTAAAAGGAAGGACTAGTTTCCATGTTCTCATTAAGTTCATCTTACCATTGTCCGTCCGTGATAATCCTACACAGTGTTTCACCAGAACACTCCGTGCTCCCCGAATGCCAGCTCTTCAGGAGCTGAGAGGAGTCTCCCTCGGGGAGGACATGCTGCGCTTCAGCTCGGCGGGCTCCCAAAGAGCTCACCTCCTCCATCAGTCCAGTCCCTGCCCCAGACCCCACATACTAAGAGTGTGGGTGATGCCTGTGCTCCTGCTTTTCCCCAGATTTGTACTGACATACGACTCCTGGCAAGCCTCAAGGAGCTGGAGGAACCCTTTGAAAAACAGCAGATTGGTGAGTGTTGTGTGGGGACCTGGGAACACCGCGAGATGCCAGGAGGTCCGCGGGCGCGTGTAAGCAGTTCCGCCAGGAGCGTGCTCGGCCGTCCACTGTCCCCTGAGGTCTTCCTGCCTTTGCTGCTTCTCCTTTACATGGACAGGCTCAAGTGCAATGCCGTACAAGCGGAACCCTATGCGCTCGGAGCGGTGCTGCAGCCTGGCCCGTCACCTCATGACCCTTGTCATGGACCCGCTGCAGACAGCATCTGTGCAGTGGTTTGAACGCACACTGGATGATAGTGCCAACCGGTCAGTGGAACGGGGGTGTCACATACAGCAAGTTGTGGGAGGACCAAGAGGGGCCTGGAAGCATCAGGACTTCATGAGCATCTCTGTATTCCCTCCTTGTCCCTGAGGAGCCTGGAGTCTAATAGGGAGGCAAGAACATAGAAGGAAGAGTGTGATATGTGTTCGAATCAAAATATATACAGAGTAATCCTTGTGGGGGCAAAGCGGAGGGAGGAGTGGTGGAGGAGTTGAGGGAAGCTTCACAGAGGTGATGCTTTAGACTTAAGAAATCTAGGCATTTTTTAACATTTGAGACAAGATTGGGAGCACGTATAAAGGCACAGAGCAGTAGAAAGAACAGTTGGGGGAGTTACTACTAGTCCGGTAGCCCTGGAGAATGAAGTCTGTAGCAGGAGATGAGGTCGGACGTGCTCTTGGGTAGCAGCCAGTTTATGAAGGGCCTTCTAGGCCCTGAAAAGGAGTTCAGATGTTGCTCTTTCTTTTTCTTTTTAAGTCTTTATTGAACTTGTTACAGTATTGCTTCTGTTTTTCTTTTATGTTTTTTGTGGGTTTATTTTTGGCTGTGAGGCATGTGGGATCCCAGCCCCCCGACCGAGGATGGAACCCGCACCCCCCGCATTGAAGGCGAAGTCCTAACCGCTGGACCTCTAGGGGAGTCCCAAAGATAACTGTTCTGAAGGCAGGGGGATGTCAGGTGTGGTGTCTTGACACAGCAACATCTTAATTAGTTATGAGATGGGTCAGGAGTAATTTGTAGTTACTAATAAGGTACCAGCATGCACGTGATTTTCTGCTTTGTGTATATATATACTTATTAATATTCAAAAGCAGATTCATTACCCTAGTTTGCTTGTATTCTGCTGGAATTTCTTGAGAGGAATTGATCAGAGTTAAAGCTAGGTCTCTGGGGTGTGTGCATATTCCAGGGTTTATGGGAATAAAACATGTGAACTCATTCGGAAGTCAGCCATTGACTGTTTTTTAGCGGGCTGTGACCTAATCAGATGTGCACGCTAAAGTACCCTGCACCAATTTGGAGAATCAGTTGTAAGGGGACAGAGAGCTGATCAGAACAAGTTAGGAGGCTACTTTAAAAATCCAAGTCCAGTGCTTCCCTGGTGGGGCAGTGGTTAAGAATCCGCCTGCCAATGCAGGGGACACGGGTTCGAGCCCTGGTCCGGAAAAATCCCACATGCTGTGGAGCAACTAAGCCCATGAGCCACAACTACGGAGGCTGTGCTCTAGAGCCTGCGAGCCACAACTGCTGAAACCCACACGCCTAGAGCCCGTGCTCCACAGCAAGAGAAACCAATGCAATGAGAAGCCCACACACCGCATCGAAGAGTAGCCCCTGCTCGCTGCAACTAGAGAAAGCCCACGCACAGCAACAAAGACCCAACTCAGCCGAAATTAAATAAATAAATAAATAAATTTATTTAAAAAAAAAACGAATCCAGGTTCTTCCCTGGTAGGTCCAGTGGTTAAAACTTCACCTTCCAATGCAGGGTGTGCGGGTTTGATCCCTGGTCTGGGAGCTAAGACCCCACATGCCTCACGGCCAAAACACCAAAACAAAACAGAAGCAATATTGTAACAACGACTCTAAAGTCTTCAGTAAAGACTTTAAAAACGGTCCACATGAAATAAAAATCTTTAAAAAAAAAAAAATCCGAGTACACACTGGCACAGTGGCCATGTAACTGGAGAGGATGTGGATATGAAATCGATGTCGGGTGGGCTGGCCTTGGCGGTTGACTGGAGTGAGAGTTAAGATGGTGACGGGGTGCTGGTGCCATTTCCCTTGTCAGGAGCTACAGGGAGAGGAGGCGTGGGGTGAGGTGGTGAGCAGCAGGCAGTGGAAAAGTGGCTGAATGCAGTTCTGGGTCTGGGGAACCTACAGATCAGCCAGGTGGAGCTCTCCAAATGGGTATGTGGTCTGGTGCTTGGGCAAGTGGTCTTAGTCAAGTGGCCATGGCTCACAGGCCCAGCCGCTCCGCGGCATGTGGGATCCTCCCGGACCGGGGCACGAACCCGTGTCCGCTGCATCGGCAGGCGGACTCTCAACAACTGCGCCACCAGGGAAGCCCCAAGAGGTGGTAGATTTGAGGGTCATTAGGATATTGGGGTAGTTGAAGGAAATTGTCCAAGTAGCACATCTGGCGTGAGAAATCAGTAGCAATCAGGGCAGCTTCTCGGGACATACCCTCCATTTCATGGAAATCGTTATTTGCTTGAAGCGATAACTGAATTGGCTGTTTGTTTTCTAGACGAATGTGTTTGGCTGAGGCATTTCTCACTGCAGATACGATACTGAATACGCTGCAGAACATTTCTGAAGGCTTGGTGGTGTACCCCAGAGTAAGAGGCCTCCGTGAAAAAGCACAGTGTGAGGGAGGGGTTGGAATGTGGCGGGGTGGGTGGCCTTCTGCTCTGGAGTGAGCGTGTTGGAGGAGCTGGATTCTGGTCCAGTAGGAGCTCTTCCCCAGCAGAGCTCACTCTTCAGGTTGTGGCATAAGCTCTAGGGAACTAGGTCTGTGGGTTTCACAGACATGTTTATAGAAGAGGGAAGAAGAAGTGCTTCGAATTGGCTGAAAATTGTCCACCGGCGAGTCATCAGCTCTGCTGTGACGGGCAGAGTAGACTGCTCCGTTGGTCTGTTTGTGAGTACCTGAGGCAGGTGGGTTTGTTCCCATGCTGTACTTGGCTCCTAAAGTCAGGCACTGAAATTGAGCAGACTTGAGGTTTTAGGAATCATTCTGATGAAGCAACTTTGAAAAGTTTACTCAAGTCAATATTCCTTTTTAAAATCAAAATAATACTCTGGATTATGAGAAAACTGAAAAATAACAGTGTAGCATAAGACAATCCATAGATATGGTAGTTCGTGTCCCTGCTGTGTATCGTTTTGGTCATAGCTGATGTCCTACTGTGTGTATGACCTTGTAACCTGAGGCATCCTTCTTGGTGCTTCACTCGTACAGGTAATTGAGCGGCGCATTCGGCAAGAGCTGCCTTTCATGGCCACAGAGAACATCATTATGGCCATGGTGAAAGCTGGAGGTAACCGCCAGGTTTGTAACCCCTCATGCTCCTGGGTAAACAAAGTACACCTTAAGTCCTGCTTTCTCCTTCCCAAAGAAGGATGGACGAAGCTGTCTCTGTTACTACCTTCAGTCATGGTATTGGTGCAGAACAGTGACCATATGCTGCCCTAGAACAGGCTTATCTTTGGAGGGTGATGGCGGTGAACTCGGTTTATTAAAAAGTGAATTGCTTAATCACTTGTAGAAAAGATCCACTTTCAGTGAAGAAATTAGGTCTGAATTTCCATAGGAAATGCTGGGAATTGGGCAGGATACAAGGGCAGATGGTTCATGAAACTTTGGAGGAGGCCTTTGCTCCAGCTGCTATAGACAGCATGGACCCTCAAATGCCTGTCACTAGCAAGCCAACCATACTCCTTGTCTTCCCAGGATTGCCATGAGAGAATCAGAGTGCTCTCCCATCAGGCAGCTGCTGTGGTCAAGCAGGAAGGGGGTGACAATGACCTCATAGAGCGTATCCAGGCTGATGCCTACTTCAGTCCCATTCACTCCCAGTTGGACCACTTACTGGATCCTTCTTCTTTCACCGGTCGTGCATCCCAGCAGGTAAACATCAGAACACTTCTGTGGTGCTGCAGTCTTCCCCAAGTGCCCTCTTTGTACACTGCTGGGTGTACAAAGAGCCTGCAATATTATCTATTAATATAATGTTTCTGCTTCATGGGAGGTATGCTGAGAATGGGGCTAGTTAGAAAGAATTCAGAGTAGGTTGCTGGCTAAAATTGAAAGATTTGGTTGTTTTGAGCTGCCTTAAGTGTTTCTCCCAGTGGATTTCTCTGAATTCTCTTTTGGTCTGGAGCTGTGGTGTAATGGACAAAGATTGGGTTTTTACTGTCAGGTAGATTTGGGTTCAGTCTTGACTACCTACTTTTACTGGCTGGTAGGATAGAGATACATATCTCAGAGCGTGGACTGAAAGGCCTAGCTTGGTGCATAGTAACTATTCAGTAAATGTCTGTCACTTTTCCTCTTTGGCCTTTTGGAGACTATGGGTTAATTCAAAAACATTTATCGAGTACAGACTAGGTGCTCAGATTGTGTTTGGCTGCTGTGTTTAATTCTGGTGCTTTAAAGATGAATAGATAATCCTTATCTTCAGGGAGCTCAAAACTTAATGGTGAAGGCTTAGAATACCAAGCTGTACGTGCAAGAATTGAGGGAAGCACATCTTTTTGGGGATCACAAAGGAGACAGCCCTAGATTAGAAGAAGTTAGGAAAGACTTCTTGGAAGACATGACATCTGAGCTGAATCTTAAGGACAGGTAGGAGTTACTTGTAGGGAACACCAGGGTGAAAGGAGATGGCAAATGCATGGACGTGCAGCATAAGAGAGAGTTGCCAGATTATCAGGTGCCCTGGAAGCAGTTAGGATTTGAAGTAGAAGACAGACGGGAGCTTATCATTTATATTCAAGTCACTCTGGTGTATTGGATTTGAAGGACTTAAACTGGAGGTCAGGAGACCAATAAGGTGGCTGCTACAGTGGGTAAGCAGTCGGTGACGAGGGCTTTGAGCCAAGGCCAGGGTACGTGCACACGGGGCACAGGTTCGAGGGCTGTTTAAGATGTTAGTCACTTGGAAGCTGGTTGAATGGGGAGGAGGGAAGAAGCAGTGCTGATTTTAGCTTGGGTAAACGGGTGGAGAGTGGTGAGACCAACTGAAAGGACACAGCCAGGCTGGTTTGTGGGGAGGGGCAGCCTGGTGGGCCTGATGGGGTGAGCTGCCTGTGTCTAGGGAGAGATTTCTGACAGGGAGTTGAGAAAAATAGAAGCTCAGTGGTGGCATAAAAGTTTATCAAATAAGGTCTCAGTGTTATGAATTGACATTGAAAAAAGGATTCTCAAAACTTAACGTGTTCTTTTGTCTTGCATTTGCTTTCTTCTTTGGCAGGTACGGAGATTCTTAGAAGAGGAGGTGCATCCCCTGTTAAGACCATATGAAAGTGTAATGAAGGTGAAGGCAGAATTATGTCTGTAGAGTTGGAAGAGAATTAAACAAAAAACCGTTGTTGGCTCTGTTAACATTTTTTGCCGAGTCATAAAAACTGTTACTCTAGTGCCTTATTTTATCTCAAGAATTGTTACCATAGGGACTTCCCTGGTGGTCCAGTGGTAGAGAATCCTCCTTACACTTCAGGGGACGCGGGTTCATTCCCTGGTCAGGGAACTAAGATCCCACATGCTGCGGGGGCACCTAAGCCCTCGAGCTCATGCGCCTCAACTAGAGCACAAGTGCCACAAACTACAGAGCCCACGCACCCTGGAGCCTGTGCGTCACAGCTAGAGAAGAGAAAACCCACACGCCACAACTAGAGGGAAGCCCATGCGCCGCAATGAAAAATCCTACATGCCTCAATGAGGATCCCGTGTGCCGCAACTTAAAATAATAAATAAATATTAAAAAAAAAAAAGAAGAAGAGTTGTTATCGTAAATTAATACAGCACTTTTCTTTCCATGGTGCTTTCACATTTCTCAAGTTTGCAATGCAGAAATAAATTGCATTGTGGTTGGACTCTTTTTCACGGCAACACAAATTTTCGTAATAAATGTAGCTTATAGTTTGCACTCTGCTCTTTCAAGGCATATTTTCCAGCTAGTCTAGTCCTTTTTACACGTTCCCTTGATTGCAATTGCAAGATGGTGAACAAATTCCTGGTCCTCTCTTCTGAAAGTGAATTTGATCTAGGCCTAGCAAAATAATCTGGATTCAGTGATTCATTATAGCTGGATACCTGCATTTCAGTTGTATCTGATGAGAATAAGTAATGAAATTTAGAGCTATGGTAAATTCTCAGAGAAAGCTGATGTGATCATCAGGCTTAGCTGAAGTTGTGGCCAGCTTCACTTGATCTTTGGTTAAGGCTTATATATCAAGGACATGCTAACTGGCCATACTGATCTCATCAAGGCGTTTGACAGTCTCTGGTCCTGATAGCTGGTTGAACCAGCTGCAGCCAAAGGTGAGAGAGTGATCATCCACCTGGAAGGAGAGCAGTAGTGTTATGACATAGGCTTCTATGCTTAGCCCTGCCTATTGTGCATGTTTATTCAGCATAGATGAAAAGGAAGAAAGCTTATTTCTCAGATTTGCAGATGACACAGAACTAGGACAATTAACCAATACGTTTACTTGGTAAGATAGCTTAAGATCTCACTTAACCAAAATAGATTGAAACGATGTGGCCAAAATGAAGATAAAATTAAGGTAAATGTAAATAACTTCAATTCAGTATGAGCCAGAAGTAGTTGCCAGTGAGGGAAGACAGTTTTAGGTTGTGTTAATGGTAGTGTAGCGTCCGGAAAAGGCACGCTGTTCCAGACCCGTGGCCTTATGTTCTATTTTGGACACCCAGTCTGAGGAACAGAGATAAACTGGAGAGCCAACCTCCAAGGAAGCCCTTGTCACATGAGGAGCGGTGGAGTGTTAGGGCACCTGTCTTGTAAGAAAACTTGCCATTGCTTCAAATACCGTTGTGAGGAGGAAGAGTGACGCAGCTGAGACAGTCCATACCCATGGTTGAGAGTGAAGCAGAGGCATCAGAGCTGCTCTGAGTTGGTGCTTCTCCCCCCACCCCCGCACCTCCACCCTTGGGTCACCTAGTGGTCAGGAGTGGGAGTGTCGTGAGGGAGAAGAGGCAGAATCGGCCCCAGTTGTATCAAGTCAAAGGCAGCCTGAGTGAAGAACTCAACCTGTGGGGAAGAATAGGAGGTGATCCTTAAAGACAAATTTTTTAAAAAAAAATTTTTTTATTTTTTTTTTTTGCAGTACACGGGCCTCTCACTGCTGGGGCCTCTCCCGTTGCGGAGCACAGGCTCCGGACGCGCAGGCTCAGCGGCCATGGCTCACGGGCCCAGCCACTCCACGGCATGTGGGATCTTCCCGGACCGGGGCACGAATCCGTGTCCCCCGCATCGTCAGGCAGACTCTCAACCACTGCGCCACCAGGGAAGCCCAGAGCCATTTTTCTTTTAAGATTCCATACATATGTGTTAGCATATGGTATTTGTTTTTCTCTTTCTGACTCACTTCACTCTGTAGGACAGACTCTAGGTCCATCCACCTCACTACAGATAACTCAATTTAGTTTTTTTTATGGCTGAGTAGTATTCCATTGTATATATGTGCCACATCTTCTTTATCCATTCATCTGTCTATGGATACTTAGGTTGCTTTCATATCCTGGCTACTGTAAATAGTGCTGCAATGAACATTGTGGTACATGTCTCTTTTTGAATTATGGTTTTCTCAGGGTATATGCCCAGTAGTGGGATTGCTGGGTTGTATGGTAGTTCCATTTTTAGTTTTTTAAGGAACCTCCATACTGTTCTCCTTAGTGGCTGTGTTGTGATATACTCTTAAGTACAATTTTGTTATTTTAACATTTTAATTAAAGGCATTTGGGTGGGCTTCAGGTTCCTGAGAAGAGACAACACTCATGGCATCTCAAAGATTAGACTGAATTCAGTTAACCAATGATGCAAGCCCCAGGATCTGAACCATCCAGAAATCAGGGTCTTGGCAGACTGTGGGACCACTGTCTTCTGTTCAGCTGCAGTCAGACACCTGGGCACTTACTGCCCTCTTTCCCTGGCTGATGGTAGATTTCATACAATAACCAAGAGAGCCAGATATCCTTCAGTGGAAGCACAGAGGATAGGTGTCTCCAGAACAGTATGTAAATCCAGGGTCTGGCATGAAGAAAGTATTCAGAAAATGTCATTTTCCTTTCTGAGCTCAGGAGTGTTCGCCAACCTTCCTCTCTTCTTGCTGGTTAGTTGGGGAGCAGACAGACTTGAGGACATTGCTGTTGGTTTGGTCTGCCTACCATAGGTGAGTGCATCCTGAACTTGAACCAACCAGAGAATTGGGAATGAGTCAACATAAAAAATGAATAGTAAGGGCTTCCCTGGTGGCGCAGTGGTTGAGAGTCCGCCTGCCAATGCAGGGGACATGGGGTCGTGCCCCGGTCTGGGAAGATACCACATGCCGCGGAGCGGCTGGGCCCATAAGCCATGGCCGCTGAGCCTGCGCGTGCGGAGCCTGTGCTCCGCAACAGGGGAGGCCACAACAGTGAGAGGCCCACGTACCAAAAAAAAGAAAAAAGAATAGTAAAAAGTTAAAAAAAAGGCTGGAAAGCTATATAGTGAAATAGTGTGGTCTCTTGGATAATGAGTTTAAGGTGATTTTTTTCTTCTAGTTTTATTGAGGAATAATTGACATACAGCACTGTGTAAATTTAAGGTGTACAGCATAATGATTTGACTTACATATATCATGAAATGATTACCACAGTAAGCTTAGTAAAGATATACAAAATTAAAGAAGTTTAATCTTTTAATTAAAAATTTTTTCTTTGTGATGTGAACTCTTAGGATTTACTCTCCTAACAATTTTCATATATAACATACAGCAGCATTCATTATGTTTATCACGTTGTACATTCCATCCCTAGAACTTCTTTATTCTGTAAGTGGAAGTTTGTACCTTTTGACTTCCTTCATCCAGTTCCCCTTGCCCCTCCTCCCCACTTCTGGTAACCACAAATCTGATCTCTTTTTCTATGAGTTTGTTTGTTTTTGAAGTATGATTGACCTACAACACTATGTTAGTTCCTGTTATACAACATAGTGATCTGGTATTTTTATGCATTTCAAAGTGATCACCATAAGTCTATTTATGATATATCACCATAAAACAATATTACATATTTATTAACTATATTCCCCACACTGTACAGTTCATACCTGTCACTCACTTATTTTGCAACTGTGTACCACGTAACTTTCCTCACTTATTTCTTCCCTCTCCCCACCCCCTCCCCTCTGGCAAGCACCTGTTTGTTCTCTGTGATTCTGTTTCTATTGTTATGTTTTGTTCTTTTGTTTTTAGATTCCAAATATAAGTGAAACCATACAGTATTTGTCTGTTGACTTATTTAACTTAGCGTAATGTCCTCTAGGTCCATCCATGTTGTTGGAGATGGCAAGATTTCATTCTGAGTAATATTCCATCATTTATACACCACATCATCTTTTTTTTTTTTTAATAGGGGTATAATTGTTTTATAATGTTGTGTTAGTTTCTACTGTACAGCGAAATGGAGTTCCCTGTGCTATACAGCAGGTTCTCATTAGTTATCTGTTTTATACATATTAGTGTATGTATGTCAATCCCAGTCTCCCAATTCATCCCACCCCCTCCTTTCCCCCCTTGTATACCACATCATCTTTATCCATTCATCTATTGATGGGACAAGATATTGCTTCCATATCTTGGCTATTGTAAACACTGCTGCAATGAACATAGGGGTGCATATATCTTTTCTAATTAGGAGTGGAATTGCTGGATCATATGGTAGTTCTATTTTTAATTTTTGAGGAAACTCCATACTGTTTTCTATAATGGCTGCACCAATTAACATTCCCACTAACAGTGCACAAGGGTTACCTTTTCTCCACATCCTTGCCAATGCTCATTATTAATTCTTTTGCATGTAGCTATCCACGTTTCCTGACACCATTTATTGAAGAGGCTGTCTTTTCCCATTGTATATTCTTGCCTCCTTTGTCATAGATTAATTGTCCATATAAGTGTGGGTTCATTTCTGGGCTCTCTATTCTGTTCCATTGACCTATGGTTCTGTTTTTGTGTCAGTAGTATACTGTTTTGATGACTGTAGCTTTGTAGTATAGTTTGAAATCAGGGAGTACACCTCCAGCTTAGTTCTTTCTCAAGATTGTTTTGGTTATTTGGGACCTTTTGTGTTTCCATACAAATTTTATAATTATTTGTTATAGTTCTGTGAAAAATGTCATTGATATTTTGATAGGGATTGCATTGAATGTGTTAATTCCCTTGGGTAGTTTGGTCATTTTAACAATATTAATTCTTCTAATCCATGAACACAGTTTATTGTTCCGTCTGTTTGTGTCGTCTTCAGTTTCTTTCATCAGAGTCATAGTTTTGTGAGTACAGGTTTTTACCTCCTTAATTAGATTTATTCCTAGGTGTTTTATATTTTCTTTTTGCTTCTGGGCATTTTTTAAAGTTCTAAATGCAATTTTTATTTAAATTTTAGAAAAGTTTTAGATTTACAGGAAAATTGCATATATAGTACAGAGAATTTCCATATACACCATACTTGGTTGCCCTTATTATTAATATCTGATGTACCATTTCACAGTTAATGAACCAATTTGATACATTGTTAAATTGAGTCCTTAGTTTTTAGCTAATGACCTTTTTCTGTTCCAGGATTCCACCTGGAACAGACGTTTTATTTATTTATTAATAAATTTATTTATTTTATTTATTTATTTTTGGCTGTGTTGGGTCTTTGCTGCTGCACGTGGGCTTTCTCTAGTTGTAGCGAGCGGGGGTACTCTTGGTTGCAGTGTGCAGGCTTCTTGTGGTGGTAGCTTCTCTTGTTGCAGAGCATGGGCTCTAGGCATGCGGGCTTCAATGGTTATGGCGCGTGAGCTCAGTAGTTGTAGCTCATGGGCTCTTGAGTGCAGGCTCAGTAGTTGTGGCGCATGGGCTTAGTTGCTCTGTGGCATGTGGGATCTTCCCGGACCAGGGCTCGAACACGTGTCCCCTGTGTTGGCAGGCAGGTTCTTAACCACTATGCCACCAGGGAAGCCCAGACGTTATATTTAGTCATGATAACATTTAAAAAATACTGGAATTCATAATTCCCTGGCGGTCCAGTGGTGAGGACTTTGTGCTTTCACTGCCAAGGGTCCAGGTTCAATCCCTGGTTGGGGAACTAAAATCCCACAAGCCGTGCAATGTGGACACACACACGCAAAAAAAAAAAAGATGAAAAATACTGGAATTCACATATATTACTTATAAGGTATGTTCTTTATTAGAGATGTGGTCTGATGGACACAAACGTTAGCTCATGAATTCTGAACGTAACTAAATTCTGAACGTAACTAATTCTGAACATAACTAAAAGTAAAAGTAGAATTTGGCTTTTCAATTCTGGATCTTGTGTGACCTTACCTTTACCTCATTAAGTGCTGTGTACTGTACAGACAGATTCTTAAAGGCCAAATTTCTGCCGGGGGAAATAGTTTAAGAGGTGAGTATGGGTGTTAATTTGTTTTCATGAAAAGTCCGAACTCAGGAAGAAACTGATTTGGGCTTCTGACTCAGATTTCAACTTGAGTACTTCAGAGGATGAGGTGATCTGTAAGTGACCACTTGGACAAAAGGTCAAATGAAAAAGAAATGAGTTTTTTGGTGGCACAAAACAGGAGGCCCTGGGCTTCCCTGGTGGCATAGTGGTTGAGAGTCCGCCTGCCGATGCGGCGGACACAGGTTCGTGCCCCGGGCCGGGAAGATCCCACATGCCGCCGAGCAGCTGGGCCCGTGAGCCATGGCCGCTGAGCCTGCGCGTCCGGAGCCTGTGCTCTGCAACGGGAGAGGCCACAACAGTGAGAGGCCCGCGTACCGCAAAAACAAAACAAAACAAAACAGGAGGCCCTCTTCTCATATAACAAGATCCTCTGGCCTTAGAAAAGCCATGTTAGATCTGCCCTTTCAGATTCTGATGCTTTATTTTGTACTGATATTTCATATTTGTGGTGGTATTGGGCCTTCCTTATCTACAGTGGGCCAGAAACTGTAGCTAGGTAACATCCCAGCCCAAGCTGGAGTGGAAGGAGGGGCTCCAACGGATACTTGGGAGCTACTGCAGACCACCCCCTTGTCCTCAATCCCCACAGGAGTTTCCTAGGAAATAACAAGCTCCTATCAAATAGTGATGTCAAGTGGCCACAGATGAGGTTGAGAGGGAGACTGGAGCCATGAATGCTTCGGGTCAAGTTTCCATCCACAAATGATGGAGCCTTCCACTGATATGGCTCTAGGGCACTGAGAAGTTTAAAACTATGGGACAGTGTTACACCTCTGCCATGGCTTTATAAAGTTGTAACTAAGATAGTGCTAGTTGTGAGAGTACAGGCCAAGGACAGTTGACCCTTGAACAACGTGGGGGTTAGAGGCACTGACTTCTGTGTGGTTGAAAATCCACATATAACTTTAGAGTTGACCCTCTGTATCTGCAGTTCTTCAACCACTATTAGTTCCCATTATTGATATTTTGGCCAAGTTCTCTGCAAAATTCTAATGATAAAATTTGCCCTGCTTTTGCCACAGGAGTGTTTGTGAATAACATGAAAGTGGTTTGTAAAGTGAGCATAATACAATGAGGTCATGATTGAGAATGCCTTAGTGTGTTTTGTAGGCTTCACCTGTGGTTCCCATTAATTCACTGCATCATCCCCACCTTGGAAACACCCTTAGGAACCTGAGCTCAGGTTAATAAGCAGCTCTAAAACGAAATTGTGGTATATCTCTTCAGAGTTGGGTGAAGTTTCTAGAAAAATATTCCTGTAATCCTGTTATAGCTTTTGGTGACCTTTCTAAAACATGGCAAGTGCTTTTTTTTTTTTTTTTTTAAACTAGAGCCTGATGTCCACTGGGACCTGGATATCAAATGGAGACGGGCGCTGCTGCCGTCATGGACAGTTCATTCGTACTGCACTTCAACATTTTCTCAGACAGCATCCAGTTCTCACAACCACCACAAGTTCACATTCTCATTTTATGGGTGAGCCAAATGTTAGCGTGGTTGATAGACTCAAATGCAGGCCTCTGACTACACCCTCTCATTGCATTATGCCTGAAGATTGAATTTCTTGGGTAGGACCTCAACCAATTTGTTACTAGTTGCGGCTCCTTCCAAGGCTTGTGAATTGTGTAAGAGTGGATCAGGCTGGTCTAGGACTGGTTTGTACACCCGTAAAGAAGGCACTTAAATGTTTAGAAAATGAATATCAGGTAAGCCGCTCCTTCCCAGAGCCCTGCCGCGTCTATCCCCCATCCTAACCACTGGTCCACCCCATATTCCCCTAACTCCTAGGGCTGCAGCGCAGACGGGAGGGCAGGTGGGCATCGCTAGGCCAAAATTGGGCTTCGAAGGTCGCCTCTCCACCTCCACCCCCAGTACCCCCCACCCCCACGCCGGAGGACGCGGCCTAGTCTCCGAAAGGAGGCTGGTGTGCGGGGTCCAGAAGCGCGCAGACCCCACCGCAGCTCCCAGCCAACGGACCCGAAAGACTACAGTCCCCAGCATGCCCCGCGGCCGCCCGCTCGGCCCGGCGCGCGTGCGCGGTGGCGCCGCCGAGCGCCGACAGGGGCCGAGCCTGGGGCCTGACAAGCGTTGGCACAGTGGTGGCGGAGGCCCGCGGCTGCGGGGCAGCTGGACGTACCCCGCGGGGCAGGTGAGTACGGAGCGAGAGGTTGGCCGAGACTCGCTGGGTCTGCGGGGCCCGGCGCCCACCCATGCCCCTCCGGTGGGGACACTAGGGGCTGTGGACCGACCGACTGACCCACGGACTGACGGGCCGAGGGGCAAGGCGGCGCCGTCGCCGGCCGGCCCTCGCTCGTGCGGCGCGCGGGGCTGGGGTCCCGGCTAGGCCCGGGCTCTCGAGGTCGGGCGCGAGGCTTGAGGGGCGCGGGCGGTGATCGGGGCGGGGGTTGGCCTCCCGGGGAGGGACCCCCCAGCCGGCCCAGCGGGAATGGGGGGCTCCCGGCGCCTGAGCTGTAGTGCATTGGGGGCTCGAGCCCGATAACGGCCCCCTCCTGCGGCTGGGAGCAATTTACAGAAGCCGCACCTCAGGCCGGCGACCTTTTTTGTATTTTGGGTTTTTTTGATAAAACGGCTGCTTCGAATACGTTTACAGCAGCAGAGTCCTCTTCAGGTGTGACTTGTAACTTTACCTTAAAGATTCAAGTCTGGGGTCAGAACACAGGCTCAGATTCTGGCCAGACTCTGAACACACTGTAATATGGGGTTTTAACGCTGGAGAAATTGAGGCATGTACTATCCAGGACTCAGCCAGTGTGGTTAGGATTGGAATTTTGAAAATTATTCTCATACATGGTTTAATGATAGATCCAAGATGCTTTTTATATGGGGCGGGGGGGAGAGGTGATGTAAAGTCTCTTTTTGGTGACGAATGACTGTATCGTATTTTCCAGTCTTGTGCTGCATGTGCGATTTGTGGGGGGTTGGTGGCCCTTTTTTGTTTGCTCTTTGGTGGGATATTTAGAGGTGTCTGGAATATTCTTTACCTTTCTTTCTTTTTCTTTCTTGGTAAATTCAAGTTCCTAATCAGACTCTGTTTCATAAAAAGTGAATTTTCAACTTCGACATATATTTCCTCCTCATCTCTTTTCCGTATCTTCCAGTTCTCTCTGAACTCTAAACGATGGAGTTATATCTTCTTTGTTTTACATATTTATTTCTGTTCTCCATAATTAGCTGGTAATTGATTCTAAAAGTCAACATCTTTCCTGTCTTTTAATAATCCCAGGTGCCTGTGGCCTTTTCATCACTAATTGTTACATTAGCCTGGGCTTTAGCCCTCTTCTATCCCTTTATAAGCATGGGTGCGTGTAATCTGGGAGAGAGGGCCGGGGTGAGGTGTTTCTCTTGACCAGATATAGTTAACAGGTGAACACGACCCATGGCATCAACTTTAGAAGGCTGTGAACAAAAATTGTTAAATATTAATCTTGTGAATTTGGGAACTTGTCAGGTTGACAGAAGAGTCGGTGAGGTACCTCACAGAAATGAACCTGACGTCAGGGTAAAATATTGAGAAAGGACCTCAGGAATCATCTCTTTTATCATACCGCCATCTTTCAGTGCCCAGAGTGGATGCTGGGGACACCTTGTTGGCTTAGAAACTTAAACAAGGTTCTGTGTGTTTGTGTTTTTGGTTTCTCTCTTCCTAGTTCTCAATGAACGCTTTGGCAGGAGCTCAAAATCTGGTACATTTGATAATTTAACATCAGTTTCATCTGCTTATTCTCCAGATTGTCTCTCTTCCTCAGCTGGTGACATCAGTAATTTTCCACAGCAGCCATTCATGAGCTCATGCAGACTGTCACAAGGAAGGGGAATAGCACAGAGGGTGGCACATACAGGAGAAATAAGGATCTTGTTTCTTTGCCGTCACATATTACACAAGGAGTGAGACAGGAAATCTGGACTGAAGCACAAACTATGCGGGAGGGGTTAGCACACCAGAGTCCAGACTTCCACATACGGTAATAATCATTGGTACCACTTACTGAATCTCTTCTCTTTGCCAGGTGCTGTAATCGTCACAGTGAAGTGCAGGTTTATCATTGTCATTTTATATGTGTGTAAGTTGAAGTACAGAGGTTAAGTGATTTGTCCACAGACATAGTGACAGGGCCAGAATGCAAATTCAGGTCTCTGATTCTGACATCCCCGCTCTTCCTACTGCACCGTACTGCCCTACCAACATGAATGTTCAAGTCTCTCTCGTTCTCAAAGAAAAAACAAAAAACCCCACCTTTCCTGTGGCCACCTTTCTTCTTCAAACTACTGTCACTTCCCATCTGTTTCCTTTCTAGATTTGTCCTTAAAAAGCAAACTCTATGCCCTTCTCTTCCGTTTACTCCTTATTTCATTGCAGTCTGGCCCCCACCCCTCGACTCTATTGAAATTTTTCTCATGAACTCCACTCAGCCATTGATTGAATACCTACCTTAGGTACCATCTTCTAGACTTACAAAGAGGCTGAGATATGGTTCTTGCCCTGAGGGAGTTTAGGAGCTAATGAGGGAGAAAAAGAATTTCATACATGTCACCGTATGTTAACTCCTGACCGAGCAGTCTTTGCTCTTGGGAGTGGGGGAGGAAGACTTCACTGAGAAGGTGATAGTGGACTGCCAACAGAGAGAAACCCTAAGTTGTTCCAGACAGTGGTGTCAGGACTGCATGCTTAGGTGTGGACTTTTAGAAGTTGTTAGAAGTTGTATCTCGCCAGTGAGAGATGGTACAGTTGAAATAGACAGTGTAGGCTTTAGAGTCTGCCAGACCTGGGACCTGAGCCTTAATTTCTTCTTCATAATACCTGCCTACAGTGTCAGCTCTGTGAAAGTAGGGCCTTTGTCTTTTTCACCACCCCACTCCTCTCTCCTAGAACACTGGTCAGTAGATGTTTGTGGAGTGAATACCTCACAGGATGTTGTTCAGCTCGCGGGAGGTGCTAGACTCCCAGCAGCACCATGTGACTGAAGTAACGACGCTGACGTTCAGTGTGGTTTATGAACTGATTTTGAAGACACCATTGTTTGAAATAGTATACGTATATAATCACCTCCCCTTTTTGAACATTTAGGCTTGTTAATTTATGCTCACAATTCATAAATGAGGAGAGAGACGTTCACCTCTTTTCTGTAGGCACAGTTAACTGCTGTGTTTTCACTTCCAATATTATGCCTCTTTTTCAGTTATAAACACATCTCTGCTTTTTCTAAGTGTTTGTGATGTAGGTTTTGTATGTATTTTTTTTCTCTGCTAATGTTCTGGATTGTTTGGGGAAGTTAATTTCTTTGGAATCATTAAATACCTTTATCAGTAAGAGTAACGTGAGAAATGAGATTGAAAGCACCAGTCCAGTAATCAGAAGGCTTATTCTTGGGAAGGGCCTGATTTCCAATTAGGACTAATAGATTTTTTTTTTTTTCCTTAACAAAACCATACAACTATTCCTGGTCTTCCTAGATACCTAGTTAGCCTTCTAGCTAACATTCTAAATACATGAAACAACAGATCATTTCCCTCTTCTTGTGTTTGAGTTTCATTTGTAAATATCATTAATTTGTGTGACTTGAGGTTATAGGATTAAAGTCCAAGTACCACTTTTTTGTTTTGTTTTTGCTTTTGAAGTCAGTGGGATATAGTAATTAGCAGCTACAATAAAGTTCAAATTCTGGCTCTACCACTTCAAACTCTGAAAACTTAACACAGTAATATTGCTTCCCAATGCCTCATTTTGCTTATCTGTAAAATTGGGATAATTACTACTAGTGTCACCACTCAATAATAGCTCTTATTTATTGGGTGTTTACTATAGACTCGGCACAGTTCTAAGAATTTTACTTCTATTAGCTCAGTCTTCACAACTACCCTTTATAGTCGTAGTATGCCCACTTAGGGTGAGGAACAGTGACAAGATGGTCACCTGAGGGTTGTGATAAAGGTGTTTAATAATGTGATGGGTAGTTGTACTAAATGACCTGTAAAGTTCTCCTCAATTATGATTCTCTGATTGAAATCTCAGTCTCCAGACTCTGAGCCCTAGCGATTGTTCTAGAACAGGCTGTTCCTGCCTTTCCCTGTATGGCCAGCCTGGTTTCCTGTTGTCTCTGTCCCACACCCCTGCTTCACCCAGCCCCTTACATTCTTTTTTTTTTTTTTAACAGTTTTTTTTTAATTATTTATTTTTGGTCATGCTGGGTCTTCATTGCTGCACACGGGCTTTCTCTAGTTGTAGAGAGTGGGGGCTACTCTTCATTGCAGTGTGCGGGCTTCTCATTGCGGTGGCTTCTCTTGTTGCGGAGCACGGGCTCTAGGTGCACGGGCTTCAGTAGTTGTGGCACACGGGCTCTAGAGCACAGGCTCAGTAGTTGCAGTGCATGGGCTTAGTTGCTCCGCGGCATGTGGGATCTTCCCAGACCAGGGATTGAACCCGTGTCCCCTGCAGTGGCGGATTCTTACCCACTGCACCACCAGGGAAGTCCTGCCCCTTACGTTCTTCACATCACCTTCTCATTGAGCCTTCCCTGAACACCTAATTTAAAATTGCAACTTCCTGGGACTTCCCTGGCCGTCCAGTGGTTAAGACTCTGCATTTCCAATGCAGGGAGCATGGGTTCGATCCCTGGTCAGGGAACTAAGATCCCTCATGCTGCGCAGCCAAAAAAAAAAAAAAAAAAAGTTATTGTCTAACCCTAAGGTTTATAACAGCAGGAGGACAACCTCCTCTGACATCTTTCCTGAAATTTCTGGTGATAATGATGCTGGTCTGAGTGTAATGCAGTTTGCCTGTTACCATGTTGTTCCCAAGTTTTTGATTCAGTTTGAGGTTGGGATAGTGGAAATAGCAGACTTAGCTTCTGGTCTGGCTGTGTCACCTACTCTCTTTACGGCTTTAAATGAGTCTTTTGACGTCTTTAGCCTCAGTTTCTTTCTTTTGAAAAAAGTAAGAGGGGGATGAACTCAAAAGATCCTTCTAACTCCATCATTCGTGACTGATCTAAGAGCCTTTGCCCTGCGCCCAGCACTGAAGAAGCTAATGATCTCTAAACGTAGGTGCAGGTCTGTTAGAGAAATTCATTTGCTCTTGTACTATGGGGATTCTCTCCTAATTTATATTTAATTTGGAATTTTCACAAAAATTTATGTTTCTTAATACAGTTGCTTGTATCATGTTTTAACTCTGCCTGGCTCCCACTGGGCTCCATTCCCAAGTCAAGGTACATTGTTCTTACACATGCACAAGTGGCTTCTGTGTCTTCCCAGAGCACTGTGCTGGAGAATTGACAACTCAGTTGTACTAGTCAGTGTGGTAGAGAGGGACCACTTAGGAGTCACTTCTGACTCACTGACTGATATGGACAAGCTGCTTAACTTCTCTGAGCCCTGGTTTTCTCAAGTGTAAAATGGGGAGTGCTTAGTAAGTATGGTAAATGCTCAGTAAACACTTTTCCTTCTTTCATTGTATCTCCCTTCTAATACCTCCATCTAACCACTGCCACAAAGTACATAGGATTGGATTACCATACCCTAGGGTTATTAGGTAGGTGTTTTCATATCTGCAAATGAAAAATTCCCAGTAATTATATAGATGGTATGGCCAAATGAGTGACTTAAAGGTAGTTTTTGACCTCTATGGTTTAATTATATGAGGAATAGGGACTTTGTTAACTATATTTATGATCTGTTCCTTTTAAGTGCCCGAAGCTCCTATGTTAATATAAAGCTTTAAATATAAATATTTCACTGCCCTTTTTTGCCAGTCAGCCCTCAAGGAGCTTTATTTTTCTCAAAAACTCTTGTCTGCATTTTTCAGAGCTACCTGAATGTCGAATTGAGGTTAGGTACCCATTGTTTGTTTCACTTTTACTTCTAAGGAGGGTGTTGCTCCCCAGCCCTGGTGGTGGGAATGACAGAAGGTCCATGCAGTACATTGCTTCTGCTTTCCTTATCACAGTCCAGGTGCTTCCAGGCTGTAAATCTTAGGGGAGTGATCCTGGGAGGTACTCAGGGAAGTGATCAGATTACCTTGGGTGATTATTTTACAGGAAGACCTAGAGTGGATGGGCCTGGTGCAGAAGCCTGCACAGGAGAGCCTCATTTACCTGGTGCTGCTGTGCCGGAGAGGGAGAGCCATATCTGGGCTTGTGGAGTTCTGGCGGGGAGAGTCCTGTTTCCCTCATCTGTGTTTCCAGTCTGTGCTCTACCTTGCACAGTCATGCCTAAATCTTGCGTGAAGGAACACTATCTCTGGTCACAAAGAAAATATTGACTCAGGGACGGGGAAACACCCCCAGCTGTAGGCCTGTGGGAGCGGGAGTGGAGGGAGTGGAGCGCAAAGTGGAGTTGATTCCTGGGTCGTTTTGCTCTTTAGCTGATGCCTGTTTGGAAGGAGGCAGTTTGAGAAATTTGGATGCCTTTTTCACTGGGGAGATTAAGAATAAAGTGAATAATAAACATGTTTTCAACAAGAATGATTGGGGTGACTGGAGGGGGGAGCCAGTTCTAGAAGATTAGTGCCACTAGCTGCTTTATCGTGGTGTTTGGTGGGGCTCAAGTTTTGAGACTTTCTTTCCATACTGTGGTAATTGCTTCATTTAGCAGCATGCTCTAAGAGAAAGTGGTGGGTTCTAAGGTCTGAAAGAAGGGTGCTGCGGCTGGAGCATCGAGCGAGTGTCCACGGCTGAGAGATGAGGCTGGAACGGTCAGCAGGGACTACTAGCTCATGCAATCTTAAAAGTCAAGTTAACAAATTTGGACTTTTTTCCAAAAGTCAGAGGGAAGAAAAGGGGCTTTAAAGAGGAGAAGGAAATAATCATTTGCATTTAAAAAGGATTTCTGTGCTGGGTAGAGAGTAGAATCTGCAGAATCAGAAATTCTGAGGGGTGGACCCCAGCTGTCTGGGTTTTAAGAGCTGTCTGTTTTTGTGTATTTCTAATTTATTTACTTATTTTTGGCTGCATTGGGTCTTTGTTGCTGTGCGCGGGCTTTCTCTAGTTGCGGTGAGAGGGGGCTACTCTTCGTTGCCGTGCACGGGCTTCTCATTACAGTGGCTTCTCTTGTTGCGGAGCATGGGCTCTAGGCACACAGGCTCAGTAGTTGTGGCTCGTGGGCTCTAGAGCGCAGGCTCAGTAGTTGTGGCGCACGGGCTTAGTTGCTCCGCGGCCTGTGGGATCTTCCCAGACCAGGGCTCGAACCCAGTCCCTTGCATTGGCAGGCAGATTCTTAACCACTGCGCCACCGGGGAAGCCCTGTCTGGGTTTTAAAGAAGCCCTCCAGGTGATTCTGATACACTCTGCAGTTTGAGGACCACTGATGGAGTTCATTTAAGAGAGAGGGAACAATATTGTAAAGTCAGGGAACTAAACTCCATGGTATTGCTGAAGTGTAGCTTGTATTTTTTAAAAGTAGTTATTTTATATGCCTAAATAAATAAGATAAGCTAATAAAACGTACATTACATAATCAGTCTAAATCACTTACCTTGGAATGTCAATAAAATGGACATAAGCCCTATATCCCACATTATTTGAGAAGGCCAACACCCTCCCCCAGGTTTTTCAAATTTAACTTCTTTAATTCTCATAACAACGTGTAAGGTAGGAATTATTATCCCTATTTTCAGACCTTTCTTTGATTTTCCCCTCAAACCACAGTCAAGGCTATTATGAGTCCAGCAGACTTTCTTGAAGGTATGGATGCCAAAGGGGTATTACCTTGCAACAGCACACTAACTTAAATTGGGGTTTGGATTGTTCTTTGCTTAAGAGGCATTTGGTCCACCCCTAAGGCCTCCCCACTCCCAGGCACGCAGCATGTCACTGTCTCATGGGTGGCTCTGTCCTGAAGGATGCAGCTCCTTACCCATCTCTGGACTGCTGTTCCCTTCCCCTCTGTAGTCCTGGCCACCCCTACCTCCAAATTTCCATTAATTTCCTTTGCTAGACAATCGATAGATCTCTCCTTTTCTAATCCATGGCTTCAAGGTTTACCTTCCACCTTTAAGGAGCTTATCAAAATATTTTCCCAAAAATAAACCTCCTCTCTGGGAAGCATTCTGGAGCCAACTTTATTTTTTTTAAATAAATTTATTTATTTATTTTTGGCTGCGTTGGGTCTTCGTTGCTGCACGCGGGCTTTCTCGAGTTGCGGCGAGCGGAGGCTACTCTTCCTTGCGGCGTGCGGGCTTCTCATTGCAGTGGCTTCTCTTGTTGCCTAGAGCACTCTCATTGGGTCTTTGGTGCTGTGCGTGGGCTTTCTCTAGTTGCCGCAAGCGGGGGCTACTCTTTGTTGAGGTGCGTGGGCTTCTCAATGCGGTGGCTTCTCTTGTAGCGGAGCACGGGCTCTAGGCGCTCGGGCTCAGTAGTTGTGCCTCTCTGGCTCTAGAGCACAGGCTCAGTAGTTGTGGCACATGGGCTTAGCTGATCTGCGGCATGTGGGATCTTCCTGGACCAGGGATTGAACCCGTGTCCCCTGCATTGGCAAGTGGATTCTCAAGCACTTCGCCACCAGGGAAGTCCTTGCAAGCGGATTCTTAATCACTGTGCCATCAGGGAAGTCCCAAGAGCCAACTATTAAAATAGTAATTTTCCACTGTCCTATTATTATAATATTATAAAATTTTAGGTTCATTTTAGGGATCACTAGGTTAATTACCTTGCTTCAAGTGACGTATTAAACTCAAATAGCAATAATTTGTTACTAATCTATTCTTTGATTTCTGTTTACAAAGCTGACACTATAAAGTAGAAAAGGCACATTTTTTAAAAATCCAAATCCTCTCCCAAACTAGACAAATATACACTTCATTTAAAAAAATCTTCAAAGAGCAAGTTCCTCACAGCACTGTTTTTATTGCAAAAATTGCTGTTAGGTGCTTAAATGTTGTATCTACAGATGACTACATTAGTAAATTATAGGACATATGGTTATAAATACTGCATAATTACTGGGGAAATGCTGATAATTTGATGTGCAGTAGAGAAAAATATTTTAAAATCTGAAATATAAGAACTGTGTATGTGTGTAGAGAAAAACCAAAAGAGAGCATAGGAAAGAAGAAAGTGTGATTTATTGAGATGGCAAACTTGTGGCAGAATTTTAAAAAATTTTGATTTCTGTTAATGTCATCGTGTTAGTATAATTACAAAACTCAGAGGAGAGTCCCGCACTTCCTTCCCATGATAAACCCAGTGACTGTATATGCTGCAGAGATTTTCTTCTGACCTATAGCTTACATATATCCTGCTACCACTTAAGTCTGTCATCTGTGTTCTCAGTAGAAAAGAGCGGACCTGTGTAAAGTGCCCAGAAGTGCTCGGAAGAAGCTCCCCTGAGCCTCGGGCTCTGACAGCCAGTGTCCTACCTGACCCCAGCTCGGGTGTGGCTGGGGACCAAGTAAGCGCCTGATCTGTGGAGAAAACTCGGGACAGGGAGGCATATCTGTACAAGTAGATTCGGAAATAGCATTTTTTCCCCCTTAGAGTCTGTCTTGCAAATTGATGTACTTTTCTGGTCTCCTGGTTTATAAGCATCTTTTTCCTTTAAACTGCTTTTAGTGACTTTTGCTTTGGGCAGAGTATTTCATTTCATTGTACTGGAAAGAAACTGCAACTCCATGTGAAGTCATACACCTGGGGATCTTGTTTAGCCTTAAACAAAACAAAACAAAAAATTGGTGTGGAAACCTGGTTTCAGCAGCTTAGGGAGTTCCTGACTTCACAGTTGCTGTTAAGATGTCAGATTCATGCTGAGCAGTGTTAGAAAAGTGTTAGTTACAAATGAGAGAGAACGTGATCCTTTTCACAGTTATATATATAAGCTATCTCTAATAGTTTGCACCTTTTTTTTCACTTTTGCTTTCTTTGGTTTCGTATAAATCCCTGTGGAGATGGATATTTGAGGTGATAAGTAGTAGCCCTGTGAGAGGAAGAGGAAGGCAGGATACAGAGAAACTGCATAGTTGTTTTAAGTTCAGGCTTCATTTGTGGACCTCAGAAAACTCAAGGACACATTCTTTTTTTTTTTTTTTTTGCGGTACGCAGGCCTCTCACTGCCGCGGCCTCTCCCGTCACGGAGCACAGGCTCCGGACGTGCAGGCCCAGCAGCCATGGCTCACGGGCCCAGCAGCTCCGTGGCATGTGGGGTCTTCCCAGACCAGGGCACGAACCCGTGTCCTCTGCATCGGCAGGCGGACTCTCAACCACTGCGCCACCAGGGAAGCCCCAAGGACACATTCTTATTCCCTCAGTGTTCTGTACTTAAACTGTAATTTTTAAAATTGAGATATAGTTCATGTACCATAAAAATCACCCTTTTAAAGTATACAATTCAGAGGTTTTCAGTATATTCACTGTTGTGCAACCATCACCACTAATTCCAGAATATTTTCATCACTCCCAAAAGAAACCACATACCCACTAGTAGTAATTCCCTATTTCCCCCTCCCTCCAGCCCCTGGCAACCACTAATCTACCTTCCTTCTCTATGGATTTGCCTATTCTGAGCATTTTATATAAATAGAATTATACATTGTGTGGTCTTTTGTGACTGGCTTCCTTCACTGAGCATAATGTTTTCAAGGTTCATCCATGTTGGTACATGTGTCAGTACTTCATTCCTTTTTATGGATGAATAATATTCCATTGTATGGATATACAAATTTTGTTTATCCATTCATCACTTGATGGACATTTGGATTGTTTCCACTTTTGGTTTTTTTGTTTTGTTTCCACTTTTGGACTATTATAAATCATGCTGTTGTGAACATTCATGTACAATTTTTGATGTGATATAATTATCTTTAAACACAATACCTCTGTACTTTTTCAAAAAAGAGAACATTTAAAATCAAAACTAGTGAGCCCCATACTCCTACCACAAAACCAGCCATATTCCTTTTTATATTACCTTCAACATGTATATATTATATATTTTTTAAATGGCTGAAATCACATACTATCTTCATGCTGATGACTACTTTTCTTCTCTTCCCTCTTCAACTCACTTCAA
This sequence comes from Neophocaena asiaeorientalis asiaeorientalis, assembly GCF_003031525.2. Classification (NCBI taxonomy): domain Eukaryota; kingdom Metazoa; phylum Chordata; class Mammalia; order Artiodactyla; family Phocoenidae; genus Neophocaena; species Neophocaena asiaeorientalis. The sequence continues at coordinate 8,206,742 of NW_020172451.1, read as the reverse complement.
CTGGACTTCCACCCTCACCATTAAAAATTAAAGCTCTCTCATAATTTTTTTTTTTTTTGCGGTACGCGGGCCTCTCACTGTTGTGGCCTCTCCCGTTGCGGAGCACAGGCTCCGGAGGCACAGGCTCAGCGACCATGGCTAACGGGCCCAGCCGCTCCGCGGCATGTGGGATCTTCCCAGACCGGGGCACGAACCCATGTCCCCTGCATCGGCAGGCGGACTCTCAACTACTGTGCCACCAGGGAAGCCCCGTAGCAATATTTTCTTAGGTCAGTCTCCCAAGGCAATAGAAATTTAAAAATGGGACCTAATCAAACTTACAAGCTTTCGCACAGCAAAGGAAGCCATAAACAAAACGAAAAGACTACCTATGGAACGGGAGAAAACATTTGCAAATGATGTGACCGACAAGGGCTTAATTTCAATAATACACAAACAGCTCACACAACTCGATAACAAAAAAACAACCCAATCAAAAAACGTACAGAAGACCTAAATAGACATTTCTCCAAGGAAGACATGTAGATGGCCAATAGGCACATGAAAAGATGCTCAACATCACTAATTATCAGAGAAGTGCAAATCAAAACTACAATGAGGGGACTTCCCTGGTGGCACAGTGGTTAGGAATCCACCTGCCAATGCAGGGGACACGGGTTCAAGCCCTGGTCTGGGAAGATCCCACATGCTGCAGAGCAACTAAGCCCGTGTGCCACAACTACTGAGCCTGCGCTCTAGAGCCTGTGACCCACAACTACTGAGCCCGTGTGCCACGACTACTGAAGCCCATGTGCCACAACTGCTGAAGCCCGTGTGCCTAGAGCCCGTGCTCCGCAACAAGAGAAGCCACCACAGTGAGAAGCCTGGACACCACAATGAAGAGTAGCCCCTGCTCACCACGACTAGAGAAAGCCTGCGTGCAGCAACGAAGACCCAACACAGCCAAAAAAAAAAAGGAAAAAAAAACTACAATGAGGTATCACCTCACACCAGTCAGAATGGCCATCATTAAAAAGGCTACAAATAGTAAATGCTGGAGAAGGTGTGGAGAAAATGGAGCCCTCCTACACTGTTGGTGGGAATGTAAATTGGTGCAGCCACTCTGGAAAACAGTATGGAGATTCTTTAAAAAACTAAAAATAGAGTTACCATATGATCTGGCATCCCACTCCTGGGCATACATCTGGGGAAAACTCTAATTTGAAAAGATACATGCACCCCAGTGTTCACAGCAGCACTATTTACAAAAGCCAAGACATGGAAGCAACTAAATGCTCATTGAAAAATGAATGGATAAAGAAGATGTGGTATATATATATAATGGGATACCACTCGGCCATGAAAAAGAATGAAATAATGCCATTTGCAGCAAGATGAACGGACCTAGAGATTATCATACTAAGTGAAGTAAGTAAAACAGAAAAAGACAAATATATGGTATCACTTATATGTGGAATCTAAAATATTATACCAATGAACTTATTTATAAAACAAACAGACTCACAGATATAGAAAACAAATTTATGGTTACCAAAGGGGAAGTGGGGGAGCGGGATAAATTAGGAGTTTGGGATTAGCAGATACAAACTACTATATATAAAATAGATAAACAACAAGGTCCTTCTGTATAGCACAGGGAACTATATTCCATATCTTATAATAACGTATAATGGAAACAAATATGAAAAGGAAGATGTATATATATATGTATAACTGAATCACTTTACTGTACACCAGAAACTAACACAACATTGAAAATCAACTATACTTCTATTTTAATTAATTAATTAAAACCAAAAGTTCAAGAAAAATAACACAATTAAAGCTCTTGTCAGTGTCACCACCAGCCTCCAGCTTGCCAAACCAATGACCAGTTCTCTGTCCTCCATAGCACCTGTCTGACCTTTAAGTAGCACCTGACACTGATGATCACCTCCTCCTCGTAGAAACACTTTCTTTTGGTTTCCACAGTGCCACACACTGCTAGTGTTCCTTCTACTTCATTGGTCACTCCTCAAACTATTTTTTGTATATTTTTCTGCCTAACCTCTAAATGTTGGAATGTTCCAGGATCTGGTCCTCGGCCCCCTATTCTGCATTCTCTCCTTAGCCACGACATCTAGTCCTGGTGTTTCTCAAATTCATGTCTCCCGTTCTGACTACTGCGAACTCTGTACTCATATATACAATTGCTCAGTTGACCTCTCCACTTAGAGGTCTAATAGACATCCCCACTGAACATGGCCAAAGCAGATTGCTTGCTAACCATGAAACCTGCTCTCCCCCAGTCTCCCTTCATCTTGGTTAATGGGATCTGCACAGTTGCTCAGATCAAAAGCCTAGGAGACATCATTGATTCTTCCCATTATCTACCTCTATATCTCCAAATTATATCCAGAATCTAGTTACTTGTCATCAACTCAACTGATTTGGTCCAAGATACCATCTGTCACCTGGACAGCTGTAATAGTTTCCACTCTAAACCCCTCTGTAGTGCATTCTTCACAAAGTAGCCAATGCGATTTCTTTAAAAACCTAAGTCAGACCGTGTCATGCCCATGCTCAAAGCTCTTTAATGGCTTCCCATTAAAATGAAGTCCAGAGTCTTTGCTATGAGCAGTAGGCCCTACATAATCCAGGTCGTCCTGCCTTTCCAGTGATATCTGCTACTTTCCCCCTCATTGCTCCATCTCAGACACACTTGTCTTTTATTTCTCCAGTATAATAAATCTTTTGTTCCTTAAGGTCCTTGCACAAGCCGTTTCCTCTGTTTGAGCTTCTAAGTCTTTGTGGAGCTGACTCCTTATCATTCTGGTGTCAGCTGAAATGTCATCTCCTCAGAGAGGCCTTTCCTGACCACCTATCAAAAATAGTCCTGCCCCTACCTGCCTCTGAAATTATTCTTTCATTTACTTGTTTATTGTCTGTTTTCTGTCACTAATATTAATAGCTGGCTTTATTAAGCACATACTATGTGCTATGTATTGTGATAAATATTTACATTTTCTCATTTGTCATCATTTTACAGATGAGGAAACTGCAGGTTCATAAAAGCGAGAACTTTGTCTTGTTTTACTGCTATATCCCTTGCATGTGGAACAGTGTCTGGGGCATAGTAGTTGCTCAAAAAATATTTGTTGGTTGGATAGATGAACAAAAGACTCCTAGATTTATATCTCTAGTTTTTACATCTCCTTGAAGATGTAAACTTGTGTATCCAGTCACCTGCTTAACAGCTCCACTTGGATTTCGAAGAAACATTTAAATTATCCTACAACTCTTCATTCCCTCTTCCCCCAAACCTGTTTCTTTCCCACTCACCAGCATATTAGTAAATGTCATCATCGTAAACCCAGGAATTCAGACCAGAAACCTAGGCCTCACTTTGGGATGCTCCCTTTCTTCACTCCCCACATCCAACCCAGAAGCAAGGCCTATTGGTTCTGCCTCTGGTTATATCTTGAATCCATTTACTTCTCCCCACATCCACTGTCACCACTTTAGTCTCACTCCCCATCATCTTTCCTGGAGCTTGTACTTCCAAACTGGTCTCACTGCATCCACTCTTGTCTCTCCACAAGCCATTTGCCAAACGGCAGCCAAAGTGATTTTTTAAAAAACGTGTTAGTTCACGCCACCGCCATGTTTAGGATCCTTTTGTAGCTTCCCATTGTCCTTAAAATCTAAATCCTTCACTGTGACCTACAGTCCCTTGACAACCTGGGTGCCTCTACCTCTCCAGTTTCCTCTTACCGTTGTCCCCCTTGTCCATTGTGTTTCAGTTACTGGGCTTTCACTTCTTCCAAGGCCTTTCCCCACCTGAGAGCCTGTGGACTTGCCTTTCTTTCTGCCCATGACTCTACCCCCATCTTTGCAAGGCTGGCTTCTTGTCCTTGCGGTTTCGATTCAAGTAGTGCTAGTGCGTCAGTGATTCCTTCCCTGGATTCTTTTTGTTTTGGTTTGGTTTTTGGTATTTGGGGGCGGGGGGTGCAGTAGAAAAAAATAGTAGCTTTATTGCTTTCCCAGGCAAACCTTCCCTGGATTCTATATCACATCACCCTTTTGTTTTATTCAGATCACTTGCCATACTCTGAAATTCTTATTTATTTATCCATCTATTTGTTTTCTGTTTGATTTTCCCCCTCTAGATTGTAAATCATTGTTGCCCTAGCACATGATATGTTTTGGGGAAATATTTGGGGAGTAAATGACAGATATACACATTTCTGAGTGCACATGCTACATACATTTTCCCTTAATATTATATCATAAATAGTATCCATATTTCTTTAGTCCCTATAATTGGACTTCTTTTTTTAAAATAAATTTATTTATTTTACTTATTTATTTTTGGCTGCATTGGGTCTTTGTTGCTGTGCACTGGCTTTCTCTAGTTGTGGCGAGCGGGGACTCCTCTTCGTTGCAGTGCGCGCGCTTCTCATTGCAGTGGCTTCTCTTGTGGAGCACAGGCTCTAGGTGCGTGGGCTTCAGCAATTGTGGCTCACGGGCTCTAGAGCGCAGGCTCAGTAGTTGTGGTGCACAGGCTTAGTTGCTCCGCGGCATGTGGGATCTTCCCGGACCAGGGCTTGAACCCGTGTCCCCTGCATTGGCAGGCGGATTCTTAACCACTGCACCACCAGGGAAGCCCGTACCACAGTTCTTTATCCATTTACCAGTTAAAGGACATTTGAGTTGTTTTCAGTTTTCAGATTTTGGCAGTCACAGATAAAGTTGCCACAAACGTTTACATACAGGTTTTTGTGTAAACAAAAGTTTCATTTTCCTTAGATAAATATACCTAGGAGTGGATTTGTTGGGTTGTATGGTAAGTACATGTCTAACTTTATAAGAAACTGCCAAACCCTCTTCCAAATTTGTGGTACCATTTTGCATTTCTACCAGCAGTGTATGAGAGTTCTAGTTGCTCTGAATCCTCGTCAGCACTTAATTTGTCAGGTGGTTTGTTTTTTAATTTAAGCCATTTAATATGTATATGGTAATATCTCATTGTGGTTTTAATTTGCATTCCTTAATAACTAATGACATTAAGTATCTTTCTGTATGCTTGTCATCTGTATATCTTCTTTGTTAATGTTTCTGTTCAAATCTTTTGCCCATTTTATTTTTTTTAATATTAATTTTTGGATGTGTTGGGTCTTAGTTGCGGCATGCGGGCTCTTCGTTGTGACGCACAGGCTTCTATCAAGTTGCGGTGCACGGGCTTCTCTCTGTGGCACGCAGGCTCCAGAGCACATGGGCTCTGTAGTTGTGGCCCCTGCGGTATGTGGGATCTTTGTTCCCCTACCAGGGATCGAACCCATGTCCCGTGCATTGGAAGGTGGATTCTTAACCACTGGACCACCAGGGAAGTTCCGCCCATTTTATTTTTTTAATTGGATTGTTTGTTTCCAGCTCACTGAGTTTAGAGAATTCCTTATATTCTGGATACGTGTTCTTTATTAAATGTGTGATTTGAACATATTTTCTACCACCAGTGGCTTCTGATAAAGTCTAATTTAATCAAGTTTTTTTCTTTTATAGATCATACTTTTAGTGCAATATCTAAGAAATCTTTGCCTAACCAAGGTCACAAACTTTTTTTCCTATGTTTTCTTCTAGAAGTTTTGTAGTGATTCTTCTAGGACCATTTGTTGAAAAGACTATCCTTTCTCCATTGAATTGCATTTATATGTTTGTTGAAAATTAATTATTTACTTTCCTAGGGCTGCCATAATAAATTATCACAAAGTGGGTGACTTAGAACAACAGTAATATTGTCTCACAGTTTTGGAGGTCAGAAATCTGAAATCAAGGTGTCGGCAAGGCCATGCTCACTCTGAAACCGGTAGGGGAGGATCCTTCCTTGCTTCTTCCAGCTTCTAGTAGCCCCAGGCGTTCCTTGGCTTATTACACTATAATTCCAGTCTGTGCTTCACATGGTGTTCTCCCTGTCTCTTCATATTTTCTCTCTCTATATATCTGTGTCCAAATTTCCCCTTTTTATAAGGACACGAGTCATAATGGATTAGGGCTTACCTTAATGAGGTCGTCTTAAGTTGGTTAAATCAGCAAAGACCCATTCTCCAAATAAGGTCACATTCTGAGGTACTGAGGGTTGGGACTTCAATATATCTTTTCTGCGGGACACAATTCATAACGTTAATTGACCATATGTATGGGTCTACTTCTGGCTTACCTATTCTGTTCCATTGATCTATATGTCTTTCCTTTTGCCAGTGTCACCTGTACTACATGTAGCTTTATAGTAAGTATTGAAATCAGGTAGTGTGAATTCTCCAACTTTCTGCTTTCAAAATTATTTTGAGTATTTTGATTCCTTTGCCTATCCATTTAAACTTTAGAATCAGCTTGTCAGTCTCTGCAAGATATCCTACTGGGATTTTGTTTTGTTTTGTTTTGAGTATAGCTGCTTTACACTGCTGTGTCCATTCCTGCTGTACAGCATAGTGAATCAGCCATACGTGTACATATATCCCCTCTTTTTTGGATTTCCTTCCCATTTAGGTCACCACAGAGCACTAAGTAGAGTTCCCTGTGCTATACAGTAGGTTCTCATTAGTTATCTATTTTATATATAGTAGTGCATATATGTCAGCCCCAATCTCCCAATTCATCCCATGCTCCCCTTTCCCCTTTGGTATCAATACATTTGTTGTCTATGTCTGTGTCTCTATTTCTGCTTTGCAAATAAGATCATCTATACCATTTTTCTAGATTCCACATATATGCGTTAATATTATCATATTTGTTTTTCTCTTTCTGACTTAACTTCTCCCTGTATGACTCCTACTGGGATTTTGATTGGAATTATGTTGAATCCTTTCCTTGTTCCCAATCTTAGGGGGAAAGCATTCGGTCATTTATCATTAAGTATGATGTTAACTGTAGGATTTTTGTAGATGCCTTTTATTAGGTTAAGGAAGCTTCCTCTATTTCTAGATCTCTGAGAGTTTTTATCATGAATGGATGTTGACTTTTGCCAAATGCTTCTTTTGCATCTATTGAGATAATCATATAGTTTTTCTTCTTCAGTCTGTTGATATACTGAATTACATTGATTGACTTTTTAAATATTGAACAAGTCTTGCATTCCCAAGATAAATCCCACTTGGTCATGATGTTATTGTTTTTATGTATTGTAGAACTTATTGGCAAAAGTTGTTCATAATATTCTCTTATTATCCATTTAATGCCTCCAGGATCTGTAGTAATGTATCCTCTTCCATTCCTGATAATATTGGTAATCTGTGTCTTCTCGTTTTTCCTGTTCAGTCTGATCAGAGGTTTGATTTTATTGATCTCTAAAGGAACAGATTTTGGTTTTATTGATTTTTCTCTCTTTTTTTTTTGTTTTTCATTTTATTGATTTCTGTTATCTTTATTGTTTATTGCTTTTTTTTCTTCTGCATACTTTGGACTAAATTTACCAATAAATTCAACAACTTGGATAGTGGACAGATTCCTTGAAAGTACACAAACTATCAAAGCTCACTCAGGAGACTTCCCTGGTGGCGCAGTGGTTCAGAATCTGCCTGCCAATGCAGGGGACATGGGTTCGAGCCCCAGTCCGGGAAGATCCCACATGCTGCGGACCTACTAAGCCCGTGCGCCACAACTACTGAGTCTACGCTCTAGAGCCCACGAGCCACAACTACTGAAGCCCGCGCACCTAGAGCCCGTGCTCTGCAGCAAGAGAAGCTACCACAGTGAGAAGCCTGCCCACCTCAACGAAGAGTAGCCCCCGCTCCTTGCAACTAGAGAAAGCCTGCGTGCAGCAACAAAGACCCAGTGCAGCCAAAAATAAATAAATTTATTTTAAAGAAAAAGCTCACTCAGGAGGAATAAAGATAATCTGAATAGCCTTATCTCTATGAAAGAAATTGTAGTTGAAAATCTTTCCATGAAGGAAACTCCAGGCACAGGAGACTTCATTGGTGATTTCCTTTCAACATTTAAGGAAGAAATAATACCAGTTTCTACACAAACTCTTCCTGAAAATGGAAGAGGGGGGACTACTTCCCAAATCATTCTATAAAGCAGATATCATCCTGATACCAAACCTGAAAAAGGTGTTATTAGGAAAGAAAACTACAACCAAACATCCTTCATGAACATAGATGCAAAAATTCTTTACAGAGTTTGGGCAAATTGCATTCCACAATTTCTGAAAAGGAAAATACATGACAATGACTCGGTAGGGTGAGCTTCAGGTAGTATTCCTTGTGTTGCTTGCAGGTGCTCTCTTCCCTACCTTGGGTAGCTTCCTCACACACACGCTCTGACCAGTATTCACATGAAGGTTTGGGGGTGCTCTCTGCAGATTTCTGGAGCTCTCTGTGCAAGTCTCTGCTCTGCAACTTCAGGCTGCTTCGGCCACCTCTAGCTCCCAACTCAGTTCCTCTGCCCTCCTGGGTGCCCAGTCCTGGCTGCAGACTCTCTCCAGGCGGTAGCGGGCCGTCACAGGGCTCATCTCAATTGTTTTCTCTGTCTCAGGCTTCACTGTCCTGTGCTGCCTGTCATCCAATGTTTGAAAACCATCGTTTCATGTATCTTTCTGGCTTTTTAGTTGTTCAGGTTGGGAAAGTAAATCCAGTCCTTGTAACTCCATCTTGGCCAAAAGCGGAAGTCCATAACTGGAATGTGAAATGACTGAATCACATTTTATTGTGTCAGTATACCCAGATTTGATTAATTCCCCTAATGTTTGACATGTAAATTGTCCTCATGTTTTTGTTGTGTAGGTGATGCTGAAGTAGACCTTTTCATGTACATACCTTTCCGCGTCTATTGAATTATTTCCTTAAGATAAGTTTCCAGGAGAATAGTTACTGGATCAAAAGGCATTTAAAAAACTTACATGCTTCAAGATGACAGTCTTTTAATCTGCCTCCAGTATATTTCTTGTTTTTCGAAAGTTTCTGCCTCTCAGTACCCCTGTGACAACAGTAGGGCCGCCAGTGATGTGGCTGCTTTAACCAGCTCCCAGATGGCTGCTTTCAGGAAGGTTTCCATAGTGACCGGATGCTGGAAAAACCTGCCTGCCCAGATTGGCAATATCACTTCTGGCTCCTGTTGGGAACTTGGGGACTAGCGGGTAGTTGGTAAGAGAAATGGCATATACGTATTATTGCAGAGACTCATTAAAATATATCCAGATCTGACCGTTGCTCACTGTCCCCATGGTAGCAAAGCCAACATTATTCCTACTGCATCACCCCCTCCTGCCCTGCAGCCTTCTCTGTACGGCAGCCAGAGAGAGCTTTGAAATCCTAAATCAGATTCAGGTTTGCCTCTGCTCAGAGCCCTCCTGTAAGGAGAATAAGTTCCAGTTTTGTACTGCACTGCAAGGCCTTCCTGAGCCGGCTGCGCCCCCCGCTGTGCTTCCTCCTCCTCCCCAGCCCCTCCCCAGCCCCTCTCCCCCGCAGCAGCTGCACCTGCCACATAGGTTCCTGCCTTGTCTTCACCCTGCTGCTCCTGCTACCTGGATCTTCCTTCCCTCAGGAGCCGTAGGACTTGGTCTCCCACTTCCTTTTGTTTGGGTCTTTGCTTGGATGTCACCTTATCCTCAGAGCTTTTCCTGACCACGTTAGCGACATGGCTTCTCTCTTCTGACTCTCCTGTACCTTTATCCTGCTTTATTTTCCTCAGACTACTGTAGTTAGCACCATCTAACACAGCTGTGTTTATGTTCGTTGTCTGATTCTCTGCTGTGATGTAATGGCTGGGACTTTGGTTTTTCACTGTTGCGTCTCAACCCTTAGAACTATGTGTGGTTCATGGCGGTGCTCAGTAACTGTTGAGTGAATGAATGAGGTGGGCAAGCCAAGGCTGGGAAAGGGAGCTGCGGACTGAGAACTGTCTTCCCAGCCCCCTCAGTCCTCCACAGCCAGAGACAGCTCCTTTCTTCCACTTACAGACAACGCCTGCTTCCTCCACACTTTCTCTGCCCTTCTGGAAGAAACAGCTAAATCACTACCTCTGAGGCGTCAGTGATGAGGAGTCTTTCTGATGATCCCAGCTGGCATGTGTTACATTGAACCATACGAAGTTGTCGTTTTTACAGGTTGTAATGGCTGGATATCAGCAGTATCACATGGCCTTGAGTAACCTCAGTGTAGAGGGCCCAGATATTCACAGTAACTTTCTGGAAATTATGAGGACTCCTGCTAATTGCCTGATGCTTCCTGAGCACTTGCTGTGTGTCAGTGTGCTGGGGCTCTTTGCGTTCTCACTTCATCCTCGTAACCACTGTGAGACGCAGGTACCGTTGCTCCAGTCTGTGGAGAAGAAAACTGAGACTCAAAGAGGTGACGTGAACGTGCCCAAGGTTATAAGAAGCGGGGAGCCGCAGAGCCGGGATTTGAGTCCACATCTGTCCGACTGGAGAGGTCTTCACTTTAACCGCAGTGCCGTCCGGCCTCTGCACAAAGGTGGCAGAGGATGAGCTCGGAAGCCTTGCCCTCCTAACGCTGGTGCCACAGCAGCGTGCCTGCCCAGGGCTCCAGGCTGGCGGTGGCCTGGCTGAGCACGGGGTTATTTCCTGGCACTGTCAAGCTGGTGGCTGAGTGACATCATCTCCCCAGGTGGGGGTGGGGGGAGCATGGTGGGGCAGGGGGCACAGTTATCAGGGTCCGTTTGGGAGACTGTACGTGCATCTCTTCTAGACTTGTTTTCTCATGTGTGAGGACCAGAGATAGTCTGCTTCAGAATATGCTGTGAGGACTGAATGATGACATGATTTTAAGAACTTCTAGCTCAGTCGCTTTAATGTTAAAATACTTGCTCCATCCAGCACAGAATTTTGATTCAAATCAGGCCCCGCATACCTGTTATACTGAAGGAAGACGTTTCGTTTTCCTCACGCAGAACAGACAGACAAGTCTAGGATGGCTGGCCCATTAGGGAAGCGGGTTCTGCCATCTGTTTCTCAGCAAGCCTTGTCTAGAAGCAAGAGGGCTCCCTCCCAGCTGGGCATCAAAGCCTCCACGATGGGCATTTAGCCCAAATGTGGCCCGGTCAGGGTGTGTCTGGGGGCAGGAGTAGAGGTTGGTGACCCAGCTGAGCTGCCCTTGGGACAAGCTGTTTGGCCCCAGATTTGCAAGTGTGTCTTTAAAGAGAACTGGGATTTTTTTCACGTGCCCATTTTTCAACATTCGCTGGAGGAAAGGGTCCATAGGGTAATGTTTTCTCACAGTGCCCTCGAAGTGGTTCTTTGATTTTCCTTTTTTGTTTCTTTCTCACTCACCTGACCCTTCTCATTTACCCCGAATTCCCAACAGCAGACAGCACGCAGGAGACGAGGCCAACAGCTGTCACCTCTGAGGTCCCGTCACTTGAAAAATGGCAAAAGGAGGTCTAGGCCTAGGTGAATATGATACCAAAACCTAGAAGGCAACTTGCCCTAAAATATTTCACCCACATCTCCATTGTTACCTTCCATTTATGTTACCTTCCTTTCATTTCACGGTTAGAAGTAAAAGGCTTCATATTCAGAAAAAGGCTGAGAAAGCCACCCCTCAAACTGCATTTCTGTTGAAGCTCGAGTGGGTGATAATAGGCTCTTGCCTGTTCTAATAGGAGCAGGCTAGAAATAGGAACTCAGAGGGAGCCCAAGTGCTGACGCATCAGTTGATGGCTTATTTAATTTTTTTAAATTGAGATATAATTCACATGCTACAAAGTTCGCTATTTTTAAAGTGTATAATTCAGTGGTTTGAGTATTTCATACTGTTGTGTAACTATCACCACTCTCCAATTCCAGAACACGTTTCATCTCTGCAAATAGAAACCCTGTACCCATTAGCAGTCACTGTGCCTTCCCTTCTCCTCCAGCCCTTGGCAGTCACTAATCTACTTTCTGTGTCTAGGGGTTTGCCTCTTCTGGACATTTCATTTAAATAGATTCATACAATATTCATCCTTTTGTGACTGGCATCTTTAACTGAGCATAATATTCTTAAGGTTCACCTGTGTTATTAGTACTTCATTCCATTTTAAAGCTGAATAATATTCCATTGTATGGATGTTCTATGCATTTCCTGTATCCCTTCATCAGTTCTTGGACATATGGGTTGTTTCTGCTTTTTTGGTTATGATGAGTAATTCTGCTGTGAACATCCAAGTACAAGTTTCTGTGTGGACTCTTGCTTTCATTTCTTGTGGGTAAATAACTAGGAGCAGAATTCCTGGGTCATGTGGTAACTCTGTGTTTCACCTTTTGAGGAGCTGTCAGTACTTTCCACAGCAGCCCACCATTTTACATTCCCACTAGTAGAGTATGAGGCTTCCAATTTCACCACATCCTCACCAACACTAACTATTGTTTTTTTTTTTCTGATGTTGAAGATAAGTTTTAATGGCAGGTGCCTGCTGCTGTAGGACAAACAGGAGCTATGTGCTTAAGTGTATTCATCCCATATGGCCAAACACTGCTTTTAAGACTTTTGTCTCCAGGGACTTCCCTGGTGGCACAGTTGTTAGGACTCTGCCTACCAATGCAGGGGACACGGGTTCGAGCCCTGGTCCAGGAAGATTCCACATGTCATGGAGCAACTAAGCCTGTGCGCCACAACTACTGAGCCTGCGCTCTAGAGCCCGCGAGCCACAACTACTGAGCCCATGTGCCACAACTACTGAAGCCCGCGTGCCTAGAGCCCGTGCTCTGCAACAAGAGAAGCCACTGCAATGAGAAGCCTGCGCATTGCAACAAAGAAAGAGTAGCCCCCGCTCACCACAACTAGAGAAAAGCCCACGGGCAGCAACGAAGACACAATGCAGCCAAAAATAAATAAAATATTAAAAAAAAAAAGACTTTTGTCTCCAGTATGCCATCCTCGTGGGTGTGAAGTGGAATCTCATTGTGGTTTTGCTGTGCGTTTCCCTGATGACTAATGATGTCGGGCATCTTTTTACCTGCTCATTGGCCATTTACGTCTCTTCTTTGGAGAAATGTCTATTTAAATCTTATGCCCATTTTTATTTATTTATTGTTAATATTTATTTATTTATTTTGGCTGCTCTGGATCTTAGTTGTGGCACGTGAGATCTTTTAGCTGTGGCATGAGGACTTCTTAGTTGTGGCATGTGGGGTCTAGTTCCCTGACCAGGGATCGAACCCGGGCCCCCTGCATTGGGAGTGTGGGGTCTTAACCACTGGACCACCAGGGAAGTCCCCTTATGCCCATTTTTAAATTGGGCTGTTTGCCTTTTTAATTGTTGAGTCATTTTTTAAGAGGACAAAAAAGTAGGGAGGCAGGGGTTAAACAGTGATGTGAGAAACTTAGATGGCAATTTCCTAGTTTCCCAGCTGTGAGGTGCTGGAAGGTGTGGTCGAGCAGACTGGTGGATGAAGTGGAAACGTCAGTGTCGGGTGAGTGGAGGTACGGACTCAGAAGTGTTGTAGCTAAGTGATTCCTCAAAAATTCTGGCTCAGGAACCTATTCATGGAAGTTTTGGTGGTGGCTGGTTTTTGTTTTCTTTTTTATGAAACATTTGCCTGAGTACAGAGCATCAGGAAGTCTGTCTGTGTGATCCTCTCCTTCTCTAGTAGTATGGGAACTGAGCAGACCCTCCTCTTGGCTCACAGAGCTGTTGGAGAACAATAGTTTTGTAGCTTCTTCAAGGTGTATGCTCTTGGATGAAATGTTCAGAATAGGAGGCTTTTTCTTTCAAGTGTGACTTTTCCTTCCCTGTCAAACAGTGGCCAGGATTTACCTCCCCACCACCTCTGGGCCAGCAAATCAGAGTCGGGTAGAAAGGACTCCCAGGAGAGGGGCTGCGTTAAATGACTTTCCTCTTTGCACTCCTACCAGGGCAAATGTTTCTGGACCAGATGAAGCTTGAGGAGCCTTCCAGCTGTAAGATACTAGGATAGGAAACTCCCGAGTCTGGATCTACAGAAGACTTGCCTGTCCTCTCCACACGATGTCAGGTGGGAGGCAGGGGGCTGGCTTGGACATGGGGCGACAGGCTCTCCAGGGGGAAGGGGGTCTTATCCAGGAGGAAACCCCAGTGGGAGGGAAGCAGGCTTGTTTTCCACGGACCTTCGAGGGTCACGTGGACCGCCCAGGTAATGGAGGAAGGAGGAAGTCTTCTGATGGGCATCTGGGAGAGCTACTGCAGCTCTCTTCTCAGTTTTCCTGTATCCCTGTCCTCTCCTTCCAGCCTGAAAATCCTCACTCACAGGTGGAGGGAGAGGCAAGGAGATGAAGTCAGGTTATGTCTTGTAACACACTGCTGGCTTCCTTTTCCTTCCTCCAGAAAGTTGCACTTTGCTAGGTTTCTCCCCTCCCCCATCCATCCCACTCTAGATGGTCCAGTCCTTTAATGCTGGCACTCTGGGGGGTGGGACGGTGGGGAGAGGAAGGGAGAGGGGGTGTCTCAACTTGAATTTTCCCCCTGAATGCTCTGCATTTTCTTCATCTCCTATTCCTGGTCCTCTTCGGTTTTAGGAAGCCACATACCTTCTGCCAGTGGCCCCTTCTCAGCCCTGACTCCTAGCATGTGGCCCCAGGAGATCCTGGCCAAGTACACACAGGTACAGCAGTCAGCCAGTGGGCGCCAGTGGCTCTGCTCCCACACTGGGGCACCCAAGGGGACCCACCGCCCGCTGCAGGCATCCTGGGAGGGGGGCCACTCCCCCGTATTCACACAGGGTCAGAAGCCCCCATCAGAGACAGTATCTTAGCTCCACGTTCCCTGTGAATCGGACATTAGGTTGGGGAACAAGAATGGCACTCTGCTCTCCGTATTATGGGGACACAGAAATACATAAAACGTGTTTCTTGCCTTGATTTTATCTTTGACCTCTGAGGAAAACAAGGAAAACTCTGGAAGAATTCAAGAGGGTCGTGGCCCCCAGAGCTGAGTGATGACCACAGAAGCTTCAGGGAATGGTGGCCTTTGGTCTGAGTCAGGGAGGCTAGGAGGCATGGCAGCAGCGCACGCAGCCCCAGGCTGACTCTTCCTACTCCTGTGTCTAGAAGGAAGAGGCAGTGGTGCAACCAGAGTTCTGCTATGATGAGTTCGGCTTCCGCGTGGACAAGGAAGGTGAGATAGCCCCTCGGGTGTAATCTCTCCACTGTCCTTGGGGAGGGCAAGCTCCAGTGACTGATTACACTGCTGTGGCCTTGGGCTCTAGATGTTCCAGAATCAGGGACAGAACCACATCCGACAGTGATGCTGTTATAAGTATCTGGAATCCTTCGGGGTTTTTTTTTTGCCACGTTGCACAGCTTGCGGGATCTTAGTTCTCCAACCAGGAATTGAACCCACACCCTTGGCAGTGAAAGCACTGACTCCTAACCACTGGACCACTAGGGAATTCCCTGGGTTTTTTTTTTTTTTTAAGATTAATTTTATTGATCTTCATATGATAATAAAAGCAATAATGTTCATTGTAGAGAATTTTAAAAGTACATCAAGATATAAAGATTAAAACAAATTAACCCATTATCCTACAACCTGAAGATAACTGCTGACATTTCTATGTATTTTTTTCCTGGCTTTGTGTGTATCCGTATGTAACTTTTCATAACTAAGATGTCATATATATGTTTTTATATTGCTCTTATATCTCAACATTATTCCATGAGCATTTTTTCTGTCAGTTAAGACCTCTTTAAAGCATGTTTTTCAGTGGCTGTGTACTATCCTTATAATGGATGTCATTTTTTTTGTTTTTTAAAAAATTTATTTTTGGCTGCATTGAGTCTTCGTTGCTGTACGAGGGCTTCTCATTGCGGTGGCTTCTCTTGTTGCAGAGCACGGGCTCTAGGCGCGCGGGCTTCAATAGTTGTGGCGCACGGGCTTAGTTACTCCCGCGGCATGTGGGATCTTCCTAGACCAGGGTTCGAACCCATGTCCCCTGCATTGGCAGGCGGATTCTTAATCACTGTGCCACCAGGGAAGTCACTGTCTTCATATTTTTATAACCATTCTTCTGTAAGTGGGCCCCTAGGCCATTTCCATTATTTTCTACTGTAAATACACCTGGTGTTGCCCAGTGGACTGCTGGAAAGCTGTCTGCCAGAACCCAGGGTAGCCTGTCACCAAGCAGACATTAACTGACTGACTGAGACCATTCACCTTCAGGTCACTCGAACTCCCAGTTCTGATGAGCCTTCCTTGTTCCCTAGTTTGCAGGCAGACATTCAGAAGATAAAAGGTGGGCCTGAGAGGAGCACAGGGACCTTTCTAGTATGATGGAAGTATTCTGTGTCTTGATGGGGACGGCATTTAGACTGTCAGCGCTTAGACATTTGTTTATTGATACTCAACAAAGTGTACACTTAAAGTTTGTGCACTTTATGTGAATTCACTGAAGGTGAAGTTTCAGAAAGTGGAGGCCAAGGGCATGGCTTTAGGATGAGTAAGGATGAGGCTCTGTGGGGTGGCCCCGCCCCACTGTGCATCCCCAGTGCCTCAAACAGGTGGTCTTGGCTTCATGAGCTCCCAGGCAGTAAACAAACAAACAAATGTATGCTGGGGGCAAGAAGAGGCTGGGAGAGGAGGGGAGGTGGGAGACGTTTGAACAGAGACTGAGAGGAAGTGAGGCAGTGAGTGTGGCCAGGAAGGGGAATAACAGGTGCAGAGGCCCTGAGGCGAGTGGATTTGTGGGAAAGAGCTGGGGTGGAGGGAGCAGGGCGCGAGGAGGCGGGGTCAGGCGCTGTCTGCGTGACAGGCTCTGAGCTGTGACTGGGCTGTGAACAGCCTCTAGGGAGGCAGGGCAGGACTAGGCGGCCGCTGAGGAGGCTGTCGCTCTAACCCAGACGAGAGATGGTGGCTTGGACTAGGGCCGTAGTCGGAGGGGCGAGAGAGCCGAGGTTCTGCCTGTGCTCTGAAGCGGAGGAGCCTGAGCACCTGGGTGGGGGGGGGGGGCGGGGGGAGCCTCGCGGATCTGGTTTGGGGGTGAAAGCGAAGAGTTTGCGCTGGCTGTTTGGGGTGCCACGGGAGATGGTTGGAAAGGTGACCCTGACTTTCAGTGGTGAGATCCGGGCGGCGGACCCAGAGCCCAGTCCTCTGCTCTCGGGGCACAGGCGGCAGGGGTCGCTCTCCCTCCTCCCTCACAGGCGCAGACGGCGCCCCCCGCCCAGGCCAGCTGCTGGAGGACCCCCCCCAGAGGCTGCGCTGGCAGGCCCACCTGGAGTTCACCCACAACCACGACGTGGGAGACCTCACCTGGGACAAGATTGCCATCTCCCTGCCCCGCTCGGAGAAGCTCCGCTCCCTGGTGCTGGCCGGGGTGCCGCACAGCATGAGGCCGCAGGTGAGGCGGGGCCCGCGGGGGCCACGGGCTTCAGGGGCCCCCTGGGGACTGAGCGCCGTGCTCCCCCCATCAGCTGTGGATGCGGCTCTCCGGGGCCCTGCAGAAGAAGAGGAACTCCGAGCTGTCCTACCGAGAGATTGTGAAGGACAGCGCTAACGATG
>NW_020172451.1:8183597-8189144 GCF_003031525.2 Neophocaena asiaeorientalis asiaeorientalis | reverse complement strand
AGACGTGTGCCTGGAGCCAGCCAGTTTCCTCCTGGTCCCTCTGTGGGGGGTGTGGGGGGAGGGATTGTCAAAAAGGCCACCGGACTGGTGCACGTTAGGATCCCCTGGAGATTTTTTTTTAATGTTTTATTTATTTATTCATTTATTTATTT
This sequence comes from Neophocaena asiaeorientalis asiaeorientalis, assembly GCF_003031525.2. Lineage (NCBI taxonomy): Eukaryota > Metazoa > Chordata > Mammalia > Artiodactyla > Phocoenidae > Neophocaena > Neophocaena asiaeorientalis. The sequence continues at coordinate 8,188,992 of NW_020172451.1, read as the reverse complement.
TGGCTGTGTCGGGGCTTTGCTACAGCACATGGGATCTTTCGTTGTGGCACGCGGGCTTTTCTCTAGTTGGGGCATGCGGGCTGAGTTGCCCCGCGGCACGTAGGATCTTAGTTCCCCGAACAGGGATTGAACCTGCGTCCCCTGAATTAGAAGGTGGATTCTTAACCACTGGACCACCAGGGAAGTCCCTCCCCTGGAGATTTTAAATACAGGTTTCCAGGCTTCATTCCAGAGATTCTCATTCCACAGCTGTGGCTTGAGGCCCAGGAATCTGTAATTTTATGTTTAGAGGCTCCCCCGTGGATCACGTGGCACCAGCTGCACACCAGCTGGGCCCTTATCCTGAAGGGAGGAGGGTGACTTTGACCCGGAGCCTGAGGAATCCCCATTCCTGGGAGAGAAGCCAACCTGAGGTTTGCCCCACACAGGGGCCCCCGGCCTACTTCCGGGGGGTCTCGGTGTCAGGGGTGCAGAGGCTGTGCGCCTGCTCTGCGCCTCACAGGCTCTTGTGGGCGGGCTGCCAGCAGATTGAGAAGGACTTGCTCCGCACCATGCCCAGCAACGCCTGCTTCGCCCACGTGAGCAGCGTGGGTATACCCCGCCTGCGCAGGGTGCTCCGAGCGCTGGCCTGGCTCTACCCGGAGATCGGCTACTGCCAGGGCACGGGCATGGTGAGCACAGCCCGGGACGGGGGCAGTAGGCCTGGAGGAGGGGGTGGAGGGGGCGGTTCCCAAGCAGGGAGGGGTTCCAAGCCTGAGGCCGGCATGCAGTCTGTGGTGTGACCCCCCCCCCACCCCCCAGAGGCTGCCTTGTTCTAACTGGTCACCCCCGAGGGGGTGCCTCTTCTAATTTGCATGGACACCTGGGCAGAGGCCCCTTACCCCCCTGCCCTGGCCAGGTGGCTGCCTGCCTCCTGCTGTTCCTGGAGGAGGAGGATGCCTTCTGGATGATGTGCGCCATCATCGAGGACCTGCTCCCCGCCTCCTACTTCAGCACCACCCTGCTGGGCGTCCAGACCGACCAGCGGCTCCTGCGCCACCTTATCGTCCAGTACCTGCCTCGGCTGGACAGGCTGCTCCAGGAGCATGACATCGGTAAGGGCCCGAGCCCACCGCTGCTCTGGGGTCAAGGGTTCCCGAGCTCTGGCTCAGGTGCTGCAGATCTGAGGCCTCAGGACCCAGCTGAAGATGGGGCAGTGCTAGCAGCTCAGGAGGAGGAAAGGAGGTCTTCTGACGACGGCCACTCATGCTGCTGCCTTCCTTGCTCTCTTGTTCTCCGACGGTCCCTGACGCCCCGCCTCCTCTCTGCCGTGGAGCAAGCATGGCCTCTTGCTGCTTTGGGAGATTCGCTCCACCTCCTCCACGGCTTGCGTGCCTGGGGGATGCCCCTCTCTGGCTGTTCCGCACCGGCCGTCCCTGGTGCCAGCTTCAGGGCCTCTGGTTTGTGTCCACAGAGCTGTCCCTCATCACACTGCACTGGTTCCTCACGGCCTTCGCCAGCGTGGTGCACATCAGGCTGCTGCTGCGCCTCTGGGACCTGTTTTTCTACGAGGGCTCCCTGGTGCTGTTCCAGGCCACGCTGGGCATGCTGCGCCTCAAGGTGAAGGCCGGAGCCCCGGGTGCCAGAGGCAGCTGTCCTGGCAGCCGCCTCGGGGTCTGCCCGCCCTCCATCTCTGCTCCAGTCCAGGCCTCAGTGTCCTGTGGCCTGAGTCCTGGCCCCTCTGGAGATGCCCCGGGGAGGAGGGAGGTCTCTCTCCTGGGGCAGGACCTTCGTGTGCTCAGCTGGACCATCCAGGGAAGTCACACATGCCACCCAGGCAGTGACAGCGCCCCCCTCACATGGCCCAGGAGGAGGAGCTGATCCAGTCGGAGAATTCGGCCTCCATCTTCAACACGCTGTCGGACATACCGTCACAGATGGAGGACGCGGACCTGCTGCTGGGGGAGGCCATGCGGCTGGCGGGCTCCCTCACTGACGTGGCCGTGGAGAGCCAGCGCCGCAAGCACCTGGCCTACCTCCTAGCCGACCAGGGCCAGCTCCTGGGCGCCAGCCCTGCCGCCAGCCTCTCTCAGGTGGGCCCATGAGAGAGGAGGCCCCAGCTCACCACCGTCCCCTCCAGCTCAGCACCCAGGGCCCGGCCTGGCCAGACCACAGCTGTGCAGGGACCCGCCACCTTGTCCTTGGCGCGTCTCTGCCGGGACCCACCTGGACAGACCCAGATTTGAACTGACGATATGTTTCTGAGCCTCAGAGCCGGCCTCAGAGGCCATGTCAGAGGAGGCGGCACGAGTGAGATGCCGGCGGGGCCTCTGCACGGAAGGGCTCTGCTCACTGTCCCCAGTGTTGGGGCGCCATCCACTTGGCTGGGCGCCGGGTGCCTGGGGCTGCCGCCGACCTGATTTCCCCGCCTGCAGGTTGTCCGCCGCAGGACCCAGCGGAAGAAGTCTGGCATCACGTCGCTGCTCTTTGGTGAGAACTCTGCACAGGTGGCCAAGCGCTGGGCTGGGCTCCGAGAGCGGGGCGTCTGGCCTCACACCCCGTGTGGACTCTGCGCTTCCTTGGAGTCGGGACAGGGCCGGGCTGGGCCACGGCCACCATTGCTCTCTGGGCCTCACAGGGGAGGACGACCTGGAGGCGCTCAAGGCCAAGAACATCAAGCAGACAGAGCTGGTGGCCGACCTCCGGGAAGCCATCCTGCGCGTGGCACGCCACTTCCAGTGCACAGACCCCAAGAACTGCAGTGTGGTGAGTCTCAGGTCCCGGGCTGTGCACACAGCTCAAGTAGGGGCCCTAGCCCTGTTCCAAGCGCTCCCTCGCGGTGGGCTTTTCTGCCCCACCCCCCCAGCAGGAGCTGAGCCCGGACTACAGCATGGAGAGCCACCAGAGGGACCACGAGAACTACGTGGCATGCTTGCGCAGCCACCCGCGCCGGGCCAAGGCCCTACTGGACTTCGAGCGCCACGATGATGACGAGCTGGGCTTCCGCAAGAATGACATCATTACGGTGAGCGGGGAGCGGGGAGCGGACGCCTTCGTCCCCGCCAGCCCCGAGGCCACGGGCGGGTTGGCCGAGCCCTCACGTGGCCAGAGCTCCCAGCCAAGGACGAAGTCAGGCAACTGGAGCTGTGTTTCCCGCCCTTTTCCTCCGTAGATCATCTCCCAGAAGGACGAGCACTGCTGGGTGGGGGAGCTGAATGGCCTGAGAGGTGAGGCCTCCATCTGGTCCTGTGTTGCGCTGGGCAAGGGGAAGGCGGGCCTGGCTGGGAAGCTGCAGCGGGCACTGGGTTTGCTCAGACAGCGGCATCCGTTGCTCCCGTGTGTCCTCAGCCCCGTTGTGGGGAGCATCACGGCACCAGGCCGCCCGCTCCTCACGGGCCCTGCTTCTCCCACAGGCTGGTTTCCAGCAAAGTTCGTGGAAGTCCTGGATGAGCGGAGCAAGGAGGTGAGGAGGGTACACACGAGGCAGGCCCGTCCCCGGAGCCGCTGCTGCCTCTGCCCCGTGAGGCCTGCACCCTCCTTGCAGGGCCTGCGTCCCGATTGCGTGTGGCTTGTGGCAGTGGCTGTGAGGACAGGGAGGGGCTGGCTGGGGCGTCTCAGACCCCGTCCTCCACCCTCAGTACTCCATCGCGGGGGACGATTCTGTGACAGAGGGGGTCACGGACCTCGTGCGAGGGACCCTCTGCCCGGCCCTGAAGGCCCTGTTTGAACACGGACTGAAGAAGCCTTCCCTGCTTGGGGGCGCCTGCCACCCCTGGCTGTTCATCGAGGAGGTGAGAGTCCTTTTCCCTGAGCCCCTGTGCCCTGCGGAGCTGGTGGCAGGAGCTGGTGGGGTAGTGACCTGAACTCAGTTGGACTCTGTGGCTTTGACCTGGTATCTACCCCATTGCCCGACGCTCACCCTGCCCCCCAGGCGGCGGGCCGGGAGGTTGAGAGAGACTTCGACTCGGTGTATTCGCGCCTAGTGCTGTGTAAGACGTACAGGTAACCCTGCCCTGGCCTCGGTGTCCTCCTGGCAGGGTCATCCTCCTGGTAGGGTCACCTGGCAGCCTGGGGCTGGGGGTGGAGGACGGAGAGGGAGCGGTCCGAGCCCACCAGGGCAGCACTGGCAGCTTTGGTCCCCCCTTTCAGGTTGGATGAAGATGGCAAAGTCCTGACCCCAGAGGAGCTGCTCTACCGGGTAAGCAGGGCCGTGGGCGGGACAGGCCTTCAGGGTTGGGAGCTGGGGACACCTGAGTGACAGCTGTGCCCTCCAGGCCGTGCAGTCCGTTAACGTGACCCATGACGCTGCACACGCACAAATGGACGTCAAGCTCCGCTCCCTCATCTGCGTGGGGCTCAAGTGAGTGTCTGCACCGCTGCTGAGTGGGGACCGCGGGGGGGGCCTGAGCTGGGCAGACGGAGGTGGAAGATGGCCAGGGTGGTTCCCGAAGCCCTTCTTCCAGCGTGAGACCAGCCAGTGCTTGGGGTGGGGGGCTGGCGCTCGGGTTTTGGGGAGCACAGATTTCAGCAAGGTGAGCAGTGAAGGCTCACCAGGGATGCGGCTGCAAACTAGGGAGGGGCGCCTGCCGGAGGGGTTGCAGGCTTGTGCGAGGCTCGGACCTTGGCCAGGCTGAGCGCGGTGTTTCTGCACTTGCCACACAGCAGAGGGGCGGCCTCCAGGCTGCTCTGACCTGGAGAGGCGAGGCAGGGGTCCCCGAGACCTGCTTGGAACATGCCGTGGGCCCACCGGCCAGCGAGCGGGCGTGTCTCTCCCCGTCTGACCAGCGGGACTGAGGTCCCAGGGCCCGGGGTGGCGGTGGCCGAGTCTCAGACACAGGACCGAGGGGAGTGGGGGCCACAGGGACCTTGGGCCCCTGGGCACATCTCCCCATGTGGAGAAGCCAGAGTAGCTGAGAGGGAAGGAGGCGGGGTCACCTGCGTAGGCCACCAAGCGGAGGGAGGTTGGGGGTGCGGATGGAGGGGGCCCTGGAGCAGGGGTGGCCCAGTGCGGTGGGTGTAGGAGGGCAGGGCCCTCTGCCTGGAGCCACCCCCGACCCCGCCCCGCCTGTGGCCAGTGAGCAGGTCCTGCACCTGTGGCTGGAGGTGCTCTGCTCCAGCCTGCCCACCGTGGAGAAGTGGTACCAGCCCTGGTCCTTCCTGCGCAGCCCTGGCTGGGTCCAGATCAAGTGCGAGCTGCGGTGAGGAGGCCCCGCCCCGGGGGTGGGCCGAGGGGCGGGCCGAGCCCCCTGCCGCCGCTGACGGCCTCCCTCTCCCTCCGCCTCCAGGGTCCTTTGCTGCTTTGCCTTTAGCCTCTCCCAAGACTGGGAACTTCCTGCCAAGAGAGAGGTGGGTGGTCGGGTCCTGCCTTCCCCAGGGGGGATGGCGGGTGGGGCAGTGTGGGTGTTCGTGCTGGCGG
>NW_020172451.1:8148975-8183401 GCF_003031525.2 Neophocaena asiaeorientalis asiaeorientalis | reverse complement strand
TGGCGGGTCCCCCCCAGATGTGTGGGTGCTGAGGCAGGCCTCGTGGGGGCCCTGAGTGCCGGTGTCGCCTGTGAGGACCACTCTGGCCCCTTGGGCCCTGTGGTGTGCCCTGCAGCTGTGACAGGAGGGCTGTTCCTGTGCAGGAGGAGAAGCAGCCCCTGAAGGAGGGCGTCCAGGACATGCTGGTGAAGCACCACCTTTTCAGCTGGGACATAGACGGGTGATGCTCTTCCTCCAGGGACCCTGTCACATCCAGGCCTCCCCAGACCCCTTGGCTACCAAGCCCCTTCCTCAAGCAAGAAGAGAACAGCCCGGCGCTGGCCAGCCTCGGGGCCACCCCAAGCTGCAAGGTCGAGGGGAGGACACTCTCGGGAGCTCTGGCTGGGCACCGTGGTAGGGAGTCCGGGGACACCGCCCTGGGTGCTAGAGTGCTGGTGGAGGGCAGCAGGTGGCAGGAGCAGAAGGTGGGGGCCCGGCTCAGCCTGTTACCCTCAGCACCCCGGGGAGGGCTCTGCCCTGCCAGGGTCTTTACCAGAGGCCCCAGGCTTGCTGTGCTGAACAAAAACCTTGGGAGGTGGAGCGCCACCTCTCCTCTGTCAGGTTTTGCTCAGGAGGAGGGTGGGGAGGCTGAAGGCTCCCCAGCCTCTTTGATTTACAAATAAACTGTCTTTGAGACGCACCTCTCCCACCTTCTGTCTAGCCAGCTGCGCGTGGTCCCGAATGCACAGCCAGGGATGGGAGGCGGTCTCACGGGGAGGTGCAGTCAGGATCACAGCACGGCACCCCCCTCTTCCCTTCCATGGATTGACCCCCCTCCATTCCATGGAGATGGACCAACAGGCGGGGTTTTCGTTTTTATTTTAAAAAGTTCACACAGCTTTCCCACCTCTGTCCCAGAACTGGTTCTGGTGACTCCATCCCTGATCCCCTGTGAATGACAACGGCCAGAAGGGAGGCCAGGCCCCAGGGCAGGAGGAGGCCATAGCTTGAGGGCCACCTCTGGCTCCACTGCTGTCCCAGGGCCGTGGTGGCTGCAGTGAGGCAGCGGGAGGGAATGTGGGCAGGGGGCCAGGAAGCACCTCTGCCCTCGTGGCACTGATAAGGAGCAGGAAGCAGGACAGGTGCGGCACAGGCTGTGACGAGGTGTCTATACGTGTCAGATACAAGTGATGGGTGGGGCCAGGGTAAGCTGTGTTCAGCCCTGGGAGCGGTGGCTTCGGGCCCTTCCGTGTGCACAGAGTAGAACCGGGGGTGGGGGGCTGCATTCACCTCCCACCCGCCCCCCAAGATAGATGTGTATATATGTATGGCGATATATAATACAGAGGTATATACACCTGTACAGAAAACGTTTGCCACCAACCACTAAATGGTTACACTATACCAAGACACTAAAATGGCAGGGAGCCCCCCTCCCGGGAAGCCTGGGTCGGTGGTGTTGGCATCAAGAGGGTGGTGAGGTAGAGGCCCAGCCAGTTCCTTCCCTTGCAGGGAAGGGGAAGAGAAGGAAGGACATGCACCCCTTGCCCTGCCTCAGCCTCGCCTCCTGAGCAAACTGCAGCAGACAGGTGCACCCCGACCTCACAAAAGGAGGTCAAATAGAAGCCCCTGGCCCATCCAGTCCTCCGAAACCCCAGGGTGGGACTCAGAGCTGCTTCTTGGAAGCTCTTCTCCTTGGTGGGCCAGAGCCAGGTGTGGGGACACCCTCCTCCGGCCTCCCACGGAGGGGAAAGCAGGGCCTGTGATTGTCAGGACTCATGACCACGTGGAGAGGCTGCATCAGGCAGGAGAGTGCTGAGCTCCCTTGAGTTCCCGAGGTCTCCGACTTTCCAGCCCTCCCAGCCCCCGGCTCTGCAGCCCCAGAGCTACAAGCAGGAATCCCAGTGTAGCTGCAAGTCGTGGCCGTCGAGGAAGTCCGTGGAGAAGAGGCTGGGGGCTGTGGTGCTCGGGGCCAGGCTGAGCACCGGCCCACCCGACGACAGCTCCAGCCAGTCCATGCCGTCCAGGTGGCCATCGGCCAGGTCCAGGCCCACACCACTGGGCTCAGGCGCAAAGTGCAATTCTGAAGTGTCCATGGGGGAGGGGGGGTGGTCCAGGATGGCAGAGCTGCTCAGCATCTGGCTGTGAAGGTCGTCGATGAGGGAGAGGGGCTCTGGCCCCTCGTGCCCGCCGGTCAGCAGGGGCAGCCCTGTGCTGCTCTCCAGGAAGTCCTCCAGGCGCCCAGGGAGGGCCGGCGAGCCGGATGGAGGGGGGACAGCCTGAGGGAGCTCGGCGGATGGTGACGGCTGTGCGGCCAGGGGTGACCCGCAGGCTGCTGTCAGGGGAGACTTCTCTTTCCCTGGCTCCTTGAAATCTGCTGAGATCTCTGCCAATCAAGAAAGTGAGTGGGTGTCTGAAACCAGCCTGACGACCTGCAGTTGGGACCCCACCTTACACCACATACAAAAAATAACTCAAAACGGGTCAAAGATCTAAATTTAGGAGCCAAAACTACAAAACTCTTAGAAGGGAACATCTTCATGACACTGGATTTAATGATTTCTTAGTTATAACACCAAAGGCACAGGCAATGGAAGAAAAAATAAACTAGACTACGTAACAATTTAAAACTTCTGCACATCAAAGGTCACTATCAAGACTGAAAAGACTGCACAGCAACTATACTTCAAACAAATTAAAACAAGTAAGATAACCCCTGGAATGGGAGAAGAAATCTGCAAACTATCTGATAAATGATATCTAGAATAAAGAACTCCTAGAACTCAACAAAATCCAACTGAAAAATGGACAAACTCTCCAAGAGACGATATTCAAGTGGCCTATAAGCTCATGAAAAGATGCTCGACGTTATTACTCATTAGGGAAATGCAAGTCAAAACCACAGTGAGATATGTGACTTCACAACTATGAGGCTGGCTATTTTCAAAAAACTTTCTTGAAAATAAGTGTTGGTGAGGATGTGGAGCAACTGGAACGCTTGTGTGTTGCTGGTATGAATGAAGATGGCACAGCTGTGTGGAAAACAGTTCTGTGGCTCATCAAGAATTAAAATACAGAATATGACCATATGACCTAGCAATTCCACTTCTGGGTATGTACCCCAAAGAACTGAAAACAGATTCAAACAGATACCAGTGTTCATACAGCATTACTCACAATAGCCAAAAGGTAGCAACAACCCAAATGTCCAGTGGATGAAGGGCTGAACACAATGTGGTACATACACACGATGGAATACTCTTCAGCCACAGAAAGGAAGGAAATTCTGATACAAGCTACAACACGGAAGAACCCTGAGGATGTTACGCTAAGTGAAGCCAGCCAGAAACAAAAGCACAAATAGTGTATGATTCCACTTAGAGAAGGCATCTAGAATAATCAATTCACGGACAGGAAGAAGAGAGGTTACGGGGGGTGGGGGGGTGGGATGGAGGAATGGGGAATTAGTGTTATAAACGCCTGACCAGCTGTCTCCCACAGTCCCAGCCTCTTCAACCTGCTTCAAGCAGGCTCTGGCCATGGCCCCCCTGCAGCACCCTGGCTGAGGTCACCAGCTGCCACCACAACACAGCCCAGGACCGGATCTCGGTCCTCCTCTTCCCTGACCGCCCATCAGCAGCCCACGGCCTCAGGACGTCACCCTCTTAAGGGCGCACTCCCACCCTCCACCCGCTGCTCAGCTTCACTGGCTTGCGCCCCTGCCTCCACCTCGCCCTCTCTGCTCACCCTGCCTCACTGCTCCAAACGCCACCCCCACCCCGACCAGACGCCAACTCCCTAACTCCTGACTCAGCCCAGACCTTGCCTGGGCTGGCCATGTGGCCCTCCACTCAGCTGTCTAGGGGCTGAGGCTGTGACCGACGCGGCCCCCACTTGCCCCGGCCCACACCCCCAGCGCTCATGCTGCTGCACCCAGTAACTCCCCACACCCTCAGCCTCATCCTTGGCTGCCCTGGGGTCCCCTCGCCACACACCTAAGCCGTGAGGAAACCATACTGGCGCTGTCTCCAAGATACACCCAGGTTCCAGCCCTTCTGCGCTTCGCCGCTGCCTCCCGACCCACACACCCCGCTCGCGCCTGGACCATTGCGCCTGCCTCCCTGCTCCTGCCCTTCCAGCGGGGCAACCCTTCCCTCAAAGCTGTGCCATGGCTTCCAGCGTCACCCAGAGCCCATGGGCTTCCGCCCAGTGCCCGCCCCCGGGTGCCCATCAGCCCTGCAGGCTGAGGAGCTCCCTATGGATGCCTGTGGCTAAACTGCACCTGCCCGGCGAGGCTGACCCTGACACCCCTCGCACCTGCGACCCTTCCCGTCCGGCTTTTCCTAATACCTGACATATACGATAATTTACTTATTTCATTCACCGCTCATCTCCCCACGCTGGGCTATAAGCCCCGCCGAGGCAAACGTCTCTCTTGCTCACTGCTACGCCCTGGGCTGCGGGCACGGCGCCGGCCACGCAGCAGGTCAGGGTGAGGCAAACGTGTGTCGAGGACAGCACCCCAGGGAGTCCCTGCCCAGGCCATGTCTCACACGTTACCGCATCCAAAGCACCAGGCCTGCTGGGCATCGTGTTCAAGAATGAGACCAAACCCAATAACCAACCAGCCTAGGAATGGAGACAACCTGTGAAGAAAAGAGGAGGTCGGGGAGCAGAGCAGTGGGTCTGGACTTTACCTCCACTCTGAATCAGAATGTCAAACAGGTCATCCATCTGCTGGCTTGAGGAACCATTTTCCTGTGGCACAAAAATAAGAAAATGAAATGGAAGTCTAGAACAAGAGGCCCCCCAGCCTGGCTCAGGGCACAGACCCTACCTTGTGGCCCTGAGCCAGCAGCCAGGCCCACAGAGCCGGGCAGCCTGTGCTCAGGCTCCCGGAGCCCACACTCACTCCTGCCCGACGGCTTCTCTCCAAGGTCTCTCTGACCTGCAAGGCTGGCTCCTACCTGCCCCACCCTCCAGCCAGGCCCGGGGGACTGTGGGAGCCCAGCCCAGCCCAGCCCAGCCGCTGAGGCGGCCGCCCACCCAGCCAGGCCCCGGTCCACCCTCTTTACCTGCTGTCTGGGCTGCTGGCTCACAGCTTCCTCATAGCCAGGCGGCTCCTTCTTCGGCAGAGAAGTGGGGGGCCCAAAAAGGGGCTGTGGCGGGTGCTCCAGGTCCCTCTGGGCTGGGGGGCCAGGGGCTGGAGAGCCAGGCTGGGACAAGAGCTAGACAGGAGAAAGGGAGGGAACCAGTGGCTGGGGCGAGGGCAATAGCCCAGGGCCTACACGCTCCAGGCAGGCAAGGCGGGCAGCTCTGCCACCTGCACTGGCTCTCGGAGAGCTTTCGTGGAAGCCCCCGGGGAAGAAGGGATGTGGGATGGAGAAGGCCCTGACCTCTGACCCTACAGAGGGCGACTGGCTCCCTAGGGCTTGGTACAAGCCACACGGGGCAGAGGCAGGGGGGCGGGGGTCTCTGGGCTAATTTCCCCTCTCCTCCCTGGAGTTTCTGCCTGAGGATGCTCAGGGGCCTGTGTCCCTTCCTGAGTACCCGAGTCCTGTCACTGCCGCCCCGAGCCGCAGCTCGGAAGGGCTGAGAGGCCACACAGAGCCTAGAGCAGCCTCACCTGTGGGCCAGGCTGAGTGAAGGGTCTGGGCTGCGAGGGTGGCAGCAGCAGGGAGCCAGCTGCCAATGTCACCTTGGTGGGGGACAGCTGGCCTCTCTGAGGGAAAGGAGAGGAGTGGAGCTCGCAACAGGTCCAGCCTGGCGGCCCTCAGTCTATCCCAGGAGGGGCTTCCCCGACCCTCCCCTGGGCCTGTCCCACCCCACGGAGCAGGGGCAGGAGTGGCCTGGCCCGGGTGGGGCTGCTCAGGAGCCGTCGGCTGGGCACAGAAGGGTTCTGACGCCAACCGCCAGAGTAGTGGGCAGGCCCTCGTGGCCCCACCCTCAAGGCTGGGGGCCTCACACAGGTGCCTCAACCTTTTCAAGTCTGAGCACCTTCCTGGGTAACACTGGGATGGCGATCCCTAGTTTCGGAGGGTTGAAGGGAAGATTAAAGGAAGCGAACATAACCCGCCAACCACGGGGGAACTGGTGAAAAGGGCACTGTCATGAAGAGCGCCTTCACGCCCTCCTGGGGTTCCTGCCCCTCCCACACCCAGGTACCTGCTGGCTTCACGCCCTCCTGGGGCTCCTGCCCCTCCCACACCCAGGTACCTGCTGGGGGCTCCCGCTGGCCAGGCCAGGGCTGTCTGCATTCTTATTGGTCACGGTGAGGACGAGGTGGGTCCCTGTGGAGTCAGTGAGGAGCGTAGGAGGTGTGACCCCCTTGATGAGGCTGGGGCCCTGTGGGCCCAGAAGCAGCTGCGGGGCCGGGGCTGGTTCAGGCTCGGGCAACACGGCTTCCTGCTTCACCACCACGGCCGGGGGCCCCAGGGTACAAGCGTCTACGTGGTGGGCAGCGGGGCCCACGAGGTTGGGGCCGAAGGGGCGATCAGGGCCCGGGGGCTGCCTGCTCAGCTGGCAGCTGGCAAGGCTGCTTTCCTGCTTCACTGCGGCACCAAGCGTGACCAGGGCCGGGGCTGGTTCAGGCTCGGGCAACACGGCTTCCTGCTTCACCACCACGGCTGGGGGCCCCAGGGTACAAGTGTCTACATGGGGGGCAGCGGGGCCCGCGAGGCTGGGGCCGAAGGGGCAATCGGGGCCCGGGGGCTGCCTGCTCAGCTGGCAGCTGGCAAGGCTGCTTTCCTGCTTCACTGCGGCACCAAGCGTGACCAGGGCCGGGGCAGGGGCAGGGGCTGGCGTGGGCTGCTGGGCCCGCTTCTCCTGCTCCAGCTGCAGCCTGAGCCACTCCACCAGCTGCTGCTTCTGCCGGAGCATGCGGGTCAGCTCCTCGATCTGCTTGTCCTTTTCCTGCAGCATCTGGTCCTTGTCACGCCCCTCCAGCTCTGCCCGCATCCCAGGGCTGAGACAGCAGGACCCAGCGCGGGGGCCCTCCTCCTTCACAAGGATCTGCAGCGGCGAGGCCTGCAGGGTGAGCTGGGTCACTGGCGACGTCACCATCTCGCCAAAGGTGTCCCCGGGCGTGGAGTTCTCGTCGCCTGTGCTGAGCAGTGAACGCTCTGAGGGGGTGGGAGACACAGGGGGCGTGGAGCCTGTGCTGCCAAACTTCACCACTCCATTGCTGGTCACCGTGGCCACCACCACCTCAGCCGGGGCCAGGCCCGCTGCCACCAGGGTGGGCCCCGTGCTTAGCCGAGCGGCAGGGAAGGCTACCACCACCTCGCCAGCCTTGGGCAGGATGGAGGCAGCGGCGGGGCCCTTGGGTGCTCCAGCGGCGGGACTGATTTGCTCCTGGTAGGCGCGCAGGCGCTCAATTAGGTCTGTCTTGGTGCCTGAGACGGGCAGTGACCGCAACTTCAGCTCCTGCTTCAGCTCTGCCACCTGCAAGGGGGTGGAGAGTCCGGGCAGTCCTCCTCTGTCTGGACCCCACTGGCCTCTTCAGATGTATCAACCACCTGACCCTCCCACAGCCCTGGGGGGCGAGACGTGCATCTGCCAGGCTGGCCCCCTCCTCCTCGCCGTCCTCACACCAGGGGCATGGTGCCTTGTGCTCGATAAATACTTAATTGACTGGATTTTACAGATGAGAAAACGGAGCTCATGAAAGTGAAATAACTTCTTCAGGATCACACAGCTGGTGATGGGCAGAGCTAGGGGTTAGAGCCGGGTCTGAGGGACTCTGAGGTCCGTGTCCAGCTCCCCCCAAAAGGGCTGCACCTTGCTAGGATCCCTGTCATGACTGAGGAGGGAGCAGACTGGTTCAGAGGACAAACTCTCCAGGGAGAATGTGATCCACTCCCCTTTCTGATCAGGGCAGAGAAAACAGGCCAGGCCTGGGGCGTCTCCCGCCCTCCAAAGCCCAGGGCACGAGTGCAGCCTGTGGCCCAAGTGTGGGCTGCTCTCTCCCAGGCCAACACAGCACTTGTAGAGCAGATTCAGCAGGACAGTAGCGGGCTGCATGGAAAGGGTGGGTGCTGTAGTGGAGCTCTGAGTCTGAACCCTGGCTGTACTGCCGGCCGGACCCATGACCTCAGGCAAACCTCTCTATCCCTCGACGCCTCTGCTTGCTCATCCTTAAGCCGGGGTAACACTCCCTGTTTCTCACACTGCACTGTAGAGGCTGAGGAAAACGAGAGGTGCACAAGTGCTCCGTAAGCCCTGCGGCCCTTGACAGATACTGGCTGGCATCGTCAATGACGATGACCACGATGACAAGGCTAATGCCACGGATGACCAGGGCCTCAGAGCAGGTTCCAGGTGCCTCTGCTGGAGCTCTGCTCTGCCTCCTGCAGCCGTGGTCCTGGGCCAGCCGCCTCCCCTGCCTGAGACCGAGCACCTGACCGCCCCCACGCGAGGCCAGGCTGGCGACGGCACAAGGCCTCCAGGGGGAAGCGTGCAACCACTTACCTTCATGTCGTCCAGGTTGGCAGGCAGGGCCCCAGGCTTGCCAGTCAACGAGGTGCTGTTCTGACGTACCAGCCCACTGGGCCCAGGGGCGCCCGAGCCGGAGCTGCTGCTGGTAGCGGAAAGGCTGCGCGTCAGGGGGGCCCCACCGCTTCCCAGAGCCTCCCCTGCTGGCCTGAGAGGAAGAAAGGACAGGAATGAGCCCCTGCCAGGTCTCGCCCTAGGCCTCTGCGGGCCGGATGGAGAGGAGCAAGGGGCAAGGGCCCCGCCCACAGAGCACTCCCGCAGGACCAGGACCAAAGGGTCCTTTCATGTCAGGGCTGCCCGCATCTGGCCGTCCGGTGCCTGTGGGTACTCAAAAGGTTCAGAACCTGTTCTGGAGGACAAAAAATGGACTGGAAGGGAGGCTATTCTCACTGTGCTGGCTTCAGACACTGTGTGAGCTTTGATGGTAATAAAATGAAAAGAATCACTGAGCACAAGTAAATCACAACATCCAACCTTTAGCAACTAATGGTCCCTCATCAACAACCACAGTCCACCCCGCTTTAAGGAGCCGGCCTCGACCCCAGCCCGTACTTGAGGGGCGCAGGCAGGATGGTCTGGTAGTTGTAGTGCTGCTGCTGCTGCTGATTGAGGATCTGGAGCTGCAGGAAGAGCTGCTGCTGCTGCAGGATCCTGGCGTAGGAGGAGTCCATGGGGGGCGCCCCCTTGTCCTGCTTCTGGTCCGGGGGGATGTACTGGTGATACTTGAGCTTCTTCACCTTCGGCTTCAGCTCCTTGGCCTTCTTGCTGCGCTGCGACTTCTCACTGGCAGACTTGGGTTGGCTTTGCTGCGGGCACAGGAGACAGAGGGCGCTGTCAGGGGCAGCCGAGTGGCTTCCGGAAAGGCCCCGCTGCCCACCCTGCCCTGTCCACGCTCCCTGCCGGATGGCACCCCTCCCAAAGCAGAGGCCTCCTCAGTGCCCGGGAGTGTCCAGGGAGGGGGCGAGGGCTGATGGGGGGCGGGGCTTGTGACTGGCTCTGCTCTTAAAAGAGCTTCTAGCCCCAGTGCACAGGCCAGGCAGCCTCGCTGTGACCCTGAGCACAGAGTGAACAGGACGACGAGGTGAAAAGACCTGTTCTACGGAGCTCGCGCAGCCCACACTGGGCTCTTTACAAAAGCCGCGTCACACAGACCTGCAAAAACCCTGCCTCCCCAGGAACCGGCCCGTCGACTCGAAAGGGAAGAAACAGGCTCAGGGAAGCCACGCGCTTGAGGCCGCACAGTGACTGGGACCTCGCTGCGCGAAGGAGCTGGGATCCGAACCCTGGACCTCAGAAGCTCACGTCCATTCACTGACGGGGCGGCCGGCACACAGGGAGGCCGTCTCCGGGTGAGGAGGGTAGAGCGGGTGTGGGCAAGAGTGAGCAGGGTGCTGAGTGCTGGGGAAGGAGCAAGGAGGGCCTCGCGGCTTCTGAGCAGAGAACGGCAGGCGGAAGGGTGGAGACTCGATGCAGGGCTCAGCTGGGGTCTGACCAGGGCGCCGTGGGCACTGACGGGATGTGGAAGGAGGTGACTGACTAGAGGAAGAAGGTACAACAGCGCGTGTGGCAGCCGAGTGGCTACAAGGTCACAGTTTTGAGCTTCGGCAACAGCGTGTGACAACAGTGGCCCCTTCGCAGAAGTCGGGAAGAGGTGCCGGTTGGCCAGGGTAGGGAGAGTGGGGGAGAAGGCGCGGGGCTGCTGGGACCGGAGAGCACCCGAGAGGAGGGAGAGGGGTCCGCTGAGAGGCCCCGGCAAGGCTGAGGGTGCGAGAAAGAGGCCGAGGGCAGCCCGGGAGCACCCCACTGAAAGGGAAGAAGACGGAGAGCCCAGGGAAAGCCACCAGAGAGAGGAGTGCGACCTGAGGCAGGTCTGAGGCAGCTGGGGGCTCAGCTTGGAGGAGAGCCCATGGCAGGGCTGGGGAGCGGGGACAGAGGCCGAGGCACTACCGGGAAAGAGGAAGTTAGATAAACACACATACACCGTTCTCGCAAATGGGGAGTGGGCAAAGGAAGGCACCAGTCATGTGACGAGGAGCAGGTCTGAGGGAGGAATTTGGGGAGAAAACCTCAGACATCTGCAGCCAATCAGGAATAGACCGCAGAGGCAAGGGAGGTGCCGGCTGCTGGGGCAGCGGCTGGGAGCCAGCAGAGCGCCAGGGCACCACTGACCGGGAGGAGCAGGCCTGGGGCAGGGGCGCCACACGGGAGGGCCGCGGAGACCCCGCCAACCACCTGGGAGCGCCCGGAGGCACAGGGAGGCTTCGCTAAGGCTGTCTGGGAGCACCCGGAGGCACAGGGAGGCTTCGCTAAGGCTGTGAGCCGCAGCAGAGGAACGTGGGCGGCCAGAGGCTCCAGGCCAGGGCCAGGGACTGTGTGGCGGGACTGGAGAATCAGTCAAGATGGGAAGCAAGCTGAGCGGGAAGGAAGGGCACCTGCCCAGCAGGCGTGGAGCACAGGCTGGATGGAGGGTGGCAGTCAGGGCCAAGGTCCCAGAGGCCGAGGGAGAAAGCTCGGCTGGGCGGGGAGGACCAGACACCGGCTCCTCACGCTGCTGAACTTAACCTCAGCATCCGGCACCGTGTTCCCACACAAAGGTCCCCATGGGCGTCTCGTGGGGTTGACGGTAAATGCCGTCCCTTCAGGTATCTTAGGTCAGGCCTTGGAGGAAGAGAGTGACAACAAACACCCGGCACGGCTGGCTGGGTGACCTCAGGCCCATCACCTCACTTCTCGGTTCTGTCATAGCCTCACGAGGCTCCGAGTGGACAGAGGGGACGTGTGGGCGTGTCTTCCTGGGGCGGGCAGGAGTGAGAGCCTGGCCCGCTGTGTTCAGTGAGCAGTGGCTGCGGCTGTGACGGCCAGCGTGTGTGGAGAGAACAGATCTCCCAGAGCACTGTGGTGACCTCGGCTGGTCCCGGACCAGGAGGAGAAGAGAGCCAGCCCCACTCCCCACACTGGGACGGAGTCACAGCAGGACTCAGAGGGGAACGGAGAGGAGAGGGCGGTCAGCTAGAGGTCTGCACCTTAATGAGTGTGGGGAGGGGCTTGGCGGTGGCGACTGTGGTTCCGTTGGCGAGGCTGGGCGGCGGAGGAGGCTGCTCCGCCAGGAAGACTGTTTCTCCAGACTCTGGGCCCACGGGGAGTTGAGACACGACCTGGGAGAGAAGAGGGGAAGTGAGGACACGCCCACCCCTTCTCGTGGCCCTGGAAGCTGCGCCATCTCCAGGCTTCAGCCGGTGGTGCATCCCTGCCCTGCCCTGCCTGGAGGTGGGTGGCTGTCACCCCCTCGGACGCCATCACCGTTAAGGGGCAAATGACAGGCAAAGACGAGAGGGATGAAAAGAGCAGCCTCCAGGGTGGCAAGGAGAGGGAACTAGAAAAGGGGAAGACAGAGGGTGGTGAAATGTTACGGAACTGAACACACTCAGGAGAAGTGGCTGTTCTGAATGAGCAGACATGGGGCAGCAGGGAGGCCTCTGAATCTAACTGCAAGGCTGCCCAGCCGGCATCCTCCACGAGGGCCCACCGCCGCACCTTCTGGCTTCCCCGTCCCACCTGGCCCAAGCGAGGGACCTCATTCTGGGCCGCTCCAGTAGGTCTGGGGCCCCTGAGCAGGGGAAGCACCTGTAGTGGACAAGCTCACCTGAGTGGGGGACACAGAGGTGGCACTGGGCAGTGGCTCGCTGACTCGGGCTTCCAGGGGTGACGGCACCGAGCCCTGGGACTCATGGCTGGCAGGCTGCTCAGGAGATAAGGCATCGCTGCTGTCCTCATCAAAGGAAGAGCTGTCTGCTACTTTCGGGTAGTTCACCTGGCCCACTGAAAGCCAAGGCCAGGGTGAGACTCCTCCAGCAAAGGGGAAGAGGCTGTCCCAGCGAGGCGCCTGCCCTGCGGCCCCGCGGCCCCAGCAAGCAGTAGGAGAAGGAGGCCAGCAGCCGACCTGCCTCCTGTGTCCAAAAGAGCTCAAGGAAAGCTTGTCATCACGACCCGAAACAAAGGCCAGGAAGAGTCAGTCCCACCAGGTCATCAGAGCACTCCCCTTGGTGGGGAAAGGCCTGATGGTTAACCCCTTGCTTTTAACTCCGCCCTGCGTTCAGTCTTCCAAGTCAGGGTCTGCCCTCCCGCCCCCAGCCTGCCACCTCCTGTTTCCCTGCTGTTGAAGGCACTTTATTCCCATCCTGTGGCTGCACAAAACTCTCCTCTTCTCCCAGAGGCTCACGGGCCCTGCGATCAGGGACGGAAGGAGTTTGGGTAACAGCTATGCAGGTGCAGCTCCTCCCCTGGGCTGCCCGACTCCCCGAAGACCAGGAGGAACAGACAGAAGAGCCTCGCGGAGAAGGGCCGCCTGCTTGCACAGGTGAAGCAGAACAGTGGAAGGACAGCGACCTCCCTTCAGCAGCCAGTGACTCCCAGAGACCCATGTCCTGGGGGCAGGCCTGCGCTCCGGGGCAGGGACCAGGCTGGGTGGGAGAGGCGGGAGAAGCAGGGACCCGGCGTGGGAATCCCAGATGCAGAGAGAAGGAAAGAAGGGGATGGGGCAGGCAGGGTACTTCAAAAAACTCCTGTCACAACCCTGCCACCAGCACGGTCAGGGGAGAAGTTCTGCACCGGCACCGTCCACACAGGGGGAATGAGGCAGCGGCGCAGAAGTGAGCCGGCAGCCATGCCGGGGACGCAGCTGCGGCGGGAAGACCACAGATGAGGAACGCTCTCCCGGCAGACCCTCCCCCGCTCCAGGGCCGTGCCCCGAGGCCCTGTGCCCCTAGGGCCCAGCAGGGTGCCCCTGAGCTTGTCCCCCACCCCACACCCGCCCTCCCAGGGGCCCGCAAGGAGCGCGGAGAGGATGCAGCTCGCTGACAGTGAGCCCTTCTTGCCGGTCACGCTAGGTCTAGGTGCTCTCCCACAGTCTCCTGCTCCCAGAGAGGGGACCTGCCATAGCACAGCAGCCACAGGACAATGGGACTCAGGACGGAGGAGCTGCGGGTCCACCCCCGCCTCAGCCCAGCCTGAGGAAGCTGCTGGCCACACTGCAGCGGCCCCAGGGCCGTCAGGCCAGGTCACTGAGGGGCCCACCCCTCTCTCCTGCCGCCAGGGCAGCCCGGATGGGGCCCTGCCCGGCCGGAGTTCACGGGCCAGGCGCCCTGGAGCCCAGCCGCTGCTCTGCTGGCGGGAAACGTGGATGCTGAGGGGAGGCCGGCCATGACGCCGACGACCAGCTGGCGGCGCATGTGTGAGCAGATGGCCGCAGGTGTGTGGTGCAGTCCGGGAGACGGAGGCCGTCTGCGAAGCCCCTCCCATTCCGGTGCACACCCCGCTCTGCCTCCCCCTCCATCCCCCACCTCCTCAGCCTCTCCCCTGACTCCTTCCTCTCAGCCCTAAACCTCCTCCTTGACCACTATGCCCCTCTCTCCTCTCCACTCTCTTCCTGAACAGACTGACCATGTGGGCTGTCACCACTGCCTTGCCTCCTGCTCACTCCTTGGCCTGCACGCTCACTGCCGGCGAATGCTCCTCTCTCCCCAGTCACCAGTGATGACCTCGTTCCAAACTAAGCTACTTCCCGGGCCTCAAACAAGCCGTATTCCGCCAGGGCTCCAGGCCACACTGCCCCCGCTGTCCCCTCTGTCCGGAACGTCCCTCTGCACCCTCTCTACTTGGCAAACTGACTCAATCTCCAGGTGGGCCCGAAACGTGTCGTCAGCCCCACCGCCATCCGCATCCCTGAGAGAAGCCCATCTCGGACGGGCTCTCGCTGCCCCTGCCACACACCGCTGTCCTACACTGTCCACGACAGAGCCGCCAGCTGGTCTGTAACGAACGTCACTGCAAACAGCAGCAGCCCTTCCCCGAGTCTCCCTGGGCGCCCAGGACTGTGCCGGGCCCTTCACCGCCATCGTCACCTGGGAGCCTGCAAACTGTCCCGAACGGCAGGTGGCTTGGCTACGATGTTACAGGGCCCTGGTCTTTCTAACTACGTGGTGCCACCGTGCCTGGGAGCTAGACTCAGAAATCACTTGTGCACACGGCAGCCTTCTCCTGTCAGACTGAGTTCTCTGAGGGCAGCCGCAGCATATTCTGTTCGTCTCTGTAACGGTAGGACTCACACAGGCCTGGTGCATGGCTGACTCTCAGCAAACATTTACCAGACTTGGGCTGGCTGGAGAGTCCAGAACTGACCTTGGCCCAAACGCTGTCGTGGAATCTGGTGAAGGTCCGGGCAGGAAAACACTAACACAAGATGAAGTGAATGCCAGGGCAAAGCAGGGAGTTAAAGGGGAAGAGGGCGGTCAGGGCACCTCCACTGCGGGTGCAGATGAGGTCCCAGAAACCGGTCTCCTCTGAGCCAGGGCTCGGGCCCAACGCGGCCTGCTTCGGGCCTACTCCTGTGCCCTCCCCTGCCCTGCCCAAAGACCTAGCTCACTCCTACGTGAGAGCACCTGAGCCTCCTGAAGGTACGGCCGCTCCTCGGGGGCAGGTCTCAGGCCTGCGGCAGCCAAAGAAACATGTCTGTACCAACAGTTACCAAAGTCTGAGGGAATCATGTCTGCACACCTGCCCGTGGCACACGAGGCCCTGCACGTCCTGGACTCTGTGGCCTCCCCCTCACGTCTCAACACCCGTTTCCAGCTCCACGTGCAGGCTGCTCCTTCTGCCCGCTGCATACGCTTTCATTCCTACTCACCCTGCACCCCCATCTGGGCCTCAGCTCTTCTGATGCCGACGCCCGCTGTCGGGGCCGGCCTCCATCACCCCCATCTGGGCCTCAGCTCCTCTGACGCCGATGCCCCCTGTCGGGGCCGGAGGGGGTGGCCCTCCATCACCCCCACCTGGGCCTCAGCTCTTCTGATGCCGACGCCCGCTGTCGGGGCCGGTGTGGGCGGCATCCATCTCACTCTCACCTGTTTCCTTGCCTGTATCTGCTCCTGGGCTTAAGCTCCGTAAGGACGAGGGGCTTGGTCTGCCTTGTGGGGCTGTGGCCCTAGCACCTAGCACACTGCTTGGATCAATCGACCTTTACTGACTGAACTATCTGAGGAGAGTGCCAGGCTCCAAGAAGAGATTTCACTAATGAAAAGAAACCGCAGGCACAGTTTCAAGGTCCCAGCGTCTCCACGTGCTCACACACACCACCCCGGACATCTACCTACCTTCTCTGGGAAAGAGGGACAAGCCCCTGCACTCACAAGAGATGGGAAGTGGACAGAGGCCTCTCTGTCACTGATGCAGTTATTTTGGCACGGCGCTGATCTGTGAGGCCACTGGCGCTGTCCCAGGCTCACAGGACCCGTTTATCAGGCTCTCATACTCTGTACCTCGGCTCCCCCAAGGCTAAGCAGGAAGTCAGGGAGCAAGCTGTCCAGAGCCCATGCCCTCTGCGCCCCGCCTTCAAGTCCACACGTGGTGGCTGGGCCTCCTCACCAATGATGGCTTCCTTCAGGCTAGACTCCACAGGCAGGATGTTCTTCTCCACCAGCTCCATGGGGCCAGGCCTCTGCGCAATCTTCTCGTTGAGGTCATCGGCCAGCCTGGCTCTTTTCAGCTTCAGCTGCTTGGCCTGCAGGGAAGGCTCAGCCGAGGTCTCTGCCCGTGGGAGAGAATGGAGTGCAGGAGGATATAGGAATGAGCTGGTTCTGCCCTGGGAACTGCAGAGCAGCTCCCCTTCCCTCTGGGGAAGGAGCAGAGACCATGAGAATGTAAATCAAGTGCCAGGCGGAGTACAGTGGCCCGGCCTGAAGTTTCACAAGGACAGAAGAAGGGGCCCCCGCTGTGGACAGTGTGTGGTCACGCACAACAGTGGTCACTAGGCACAGGCTGGCCCAGACGACTCTCTGAGCTGGAGCTAGAGCTGAAAGAGCACCAGGCAATGGGTGGTGTCTCCTCTCCCTCAAGCTCGCTGCGTTATGGGGACAATCCACCTCCCTGCTCTGGGCCTCAGTGTCTTCCTCTGCAAAGTGTGGGGTTCAGTCTAGGAAAGTCTTCTTCCAACCCCAAAGTGGTTTCAAAACCAAACAAAAAGTGAATAGACTCAAGCCAAAACCTTTCCTTCCCTAGAATGAGGAAAGAAGTGTGTGTGGGCAGGTGGAGTACGTCTGGGATGATCTTGCTTGTACTTCACAGGTGCTCCTGTAAATACTGAGTGAGCAAATGAATGGATGGATGGATAGATGAAGGAATGTATGAAAATAGAAAGTAAACACATTTAAGAACAGGGTTGGAGGAAAGAATTTCATACCGAGGTTTTATGAGATCCAGGGCCACGACATGGCCATAGAAAAAGGGAAACCACCCCAAGAGAATGTGACTGTGCTCCTTTGGGAATTCCCAAAAGCCAGGGGTGGCTGCCCACAGCACTGCTGTTTTAACTGCGTTAAGGCTCTGGCTTACACTGTCAACAGAAACGGGAGTGATGAAAAAGAGGGACGACGAAACGTGGGTGGTGCAGGGGTGAAAACAGTGAGAATGAGGGTTTAGATGAAGAAGCATTTCCAATCTAACACACCTTCCAATATGTGCATCCTGACCAGCTCCGATCTCTCTGGCCGGGAACGAATCTTCCGCTTCAGGTAGTCCTCTGTCTATAGAAAAAACACACCAAGCAGCTCTCAGATCCAGGTCACAAGCTTATGGCATGAACAGGACCAAAAAGCAGCCGTGCCTTTAGTGGGTCACCTCTGCAGCCACCACAACCTCAGCCTGGAGACTGCAGGGTCCTGAGGCCTGGAAGGACGTGTCCACTTTCAGCGCACCTGCCAAGGGCATCATCCATCTGTCAAGACCATTTGTCGCTCTGAGGCTGGACTACTAATATATTTTTTAATCTATTACTTTTTTTAAAAAAATCAATTTATTTATTTTATTTTTGTCTGCATGGGGTCTTTGTTGCTGTACGCCGGCTTTCTCTAGTTGCGGCGAGCAGGGGCTACTCTTCTTTGCGGTGCGCAGGCTTTTCATTGCAGTGGCTTCTCTTGTTGCGGAGCACGGGCTCTAGGTGCACGGGCTTCAGTAGTTGTGGCACGTGGGCTCAGTAGTTGGGGCTTGCAGGCTCTAAAGCACAGGCTCAGTAGTTGTGGTGCACGGGCTTAGTAGCTCCACAGCATGTGGGATCTTCCCGGACCAGGGCTCAAACCCGTGTCCCCTGCACTGGCAGGTGGATTCTTAACCACTGCGCCACCAGGGAAGTCCTAATCTATTACTATCATATGTTATGTTCATCAAAGAAAATTCAGAAAATTAGAAAGTAAAACAACAATAAAAATTTTTAATCATCCACCGTTAGTATTTGGGGATATTTGTTTCTAATCATTCTTCCATGCAAAGGTAAGTTTAATTTTGCAAAGCTATAATCATACTGAATATAATTTTATACCTTATTTCAAAAAACTTGGCATTGCCTGATACCATGAGCATTTTCCATTCACTCTGAATGGCTGCCAAGTAGAGTACTAATTTTGATACATGGTGTCATAGCTCTAGTTCCTTAGAGTCTCATGTCCTCATTTCTGCACTTCTGAGACGCCAAGCAAATTAAACCATTCCCTCAACAGTCCCAGAGCCAGCCCACTGCCCGGCGCTCACGTTATAATGTATATATGACCCCGGATTTGTCTGACTCTAGAGCCTGTGCTCTTAACCTTTGCACCAGAATTTTACAAACCATAGGTCAAGACCATTAGTGGGTCAGGACCAGCACAGGATAGGGTAGGATAGGACAAGACAGGACAGGACAAGACACAGCAGAGTAGGGTAGAGTAGAATTGAATAGAAAATAAAGTATCAGAGCATACTGCATGCTTGCTAGCAAGGTAAAGACTTGCTCCTTGGACTGGCCTTGGTGCTCTGACTGGTCAGCTCTGGGCCAGCCCCAGGGTGGTGCTGAGCTCTCCAGGAGACGGCTTACAGCGGCCGCGGGTTCAGGGCCTATCACCCATCTGCAGTGGGCAGAAGTACGGCCATGACTGCCGGAGAAGACGGCAGAACAGCTGTCGTACACTGCAGGCCTTCACAGACAGCAGAGGGAGGCATACGGTACTGATGAAGAAAACACCTGGAGTCCACACCCCAAGGTTTAAATCCCAGTAAGCTTGCCACTTACTCGCTAGACAAGTTAGTTAACCTCTCTTAACTGCATCTATTAAGATAAAGATAATAACACCTAATTCATAAGAGCTGATGTGAACATAAACAAGAAAAGGGTATAATTTCACATATAAAAGTACTCAATAAACTAGGAGCTGTACTAATTAGTTCATATTTACTCCTTGCCTTGGAGAAGCAGGCCAGGAAATGGTGCCAAGTCTTAAGACTGGGTTGAGGGCACAGGCAATGACATTCCTTTTCTCTCTGCTGTATTCTCTCATCCTCCCAGGCACTGAAACAGTACAGCTGGTCACTCCTTTGGTTCCCAGGACCTGTGGCCTCATTCTTCCCACTCACTCTAAGAATTAATCGTAATTTTCCTTAGAAATTTGTTAAAAATAAAATAAAGACAGAAGATAGTAAGATAAGTCTTGGAGGTAAATATTTCAGTCTCTGAAAGAGCTGTGGGTCTTAGGGAGCCCCGGCCTATGATCCTCCATCTGGGGAGGCTCTCTTCCCTTGTCTTTTACATAAAAGAGAAAAGTGAAGGGGCTGAGAGGGGGAAGCATGTTCTGGCGAATTCCCCATCTCCGCCCACACTGGGCAGCAGAATATCCCCTGAGGCCCCCGAGGGAACTGAAACCGAGGGGGACAGGGCAACAAGCCAGGTGCTGCAGTGTGAACCTGAGCTCAGAGGGACCCAGCTTCTGCTTCCACGGCCTCAAGTGGACCCTGGCTGCTCAGGGGCACACGGAGACCAGTAAGGTTTCCGTGCCCATTCTGGAGAGGTGGGGGCAGTGTGGCCAGACAGGAGGGACCACCACTCAGCAAGCTTTTCCGTGGCTGGTGGTCATGTCCTAACAGCTATAAAAGGCTAAGTGGAATTAAAGATGGGAAAATACTAGTGGTCTCCAAACCAAAAGAAGGGAGGTGACCATTACATACCCTTGAACGTACTAAAGGAAGAAACTCATTGTGATCATGGCCCATATCATCGCACAGGGAGACGCTCGGGTGGGGATGAAGCAGAAAAGCCAGAGCTTTCTATTTAGAACCATAAGGCCAGGGCTGACCCTGGAGGCAACGCTAGACTGGAAGGAAGATGACAGCAGCACAACAGGCTCTGAAAATGCTCTTAGGAATCCTTGGGAAGCAAGGTGCCTTACCCTGGCCCGCTCCAAGCTCCTTCTCTGCTCATGAAATGCAGCTGGACTTTTCAAAGCTGTTGGGAGAAGAATGATATAAGAATTACTTTATAGTGAAGCATCATGTCTACTGCTACAATTTACAGTGGAGAAGGTATCTTAAATTCAAGTTAATTTTAGCAGTACTATTAATATCAGCTGAAGTGAAGAAGAAAACGGCACCTGAGTAAGCACATATCTTTATGGTTCAGCTACCCCATCAAAACAATTCTGGTTACTTTGTTCCTAATGGGAACAGTCACTGCCTAAGCTTGGGCTCTGTAAGGTGCACCCAGGGAACATAACTTTAATGTAATCCTTATGGAGCAGTCAACTCTCCAAGAATGCCCACTGGGCCTCCCTTTACCCTCGGGGAGACCGGGACACAGAGCAGAGCTGCAAGTTGGGTCCACCCACTTTCCTTCTCCAACCTCATCAGGAATCGCAAAGTGACCGAACTGTTTGAATGAGGCAGTTAAACCAAAAAGACATTGCATCTACTTGGGTGCCATTTCCTTCTTCGGTTCAGCTGGTATTAATAGTGCTGCTAAAATTAACTTGAATTTCATCTTGAAGGACTAAAAGAACTTCACCATGATTGTATGGTTAACCTTGGTGCACACAACCAGCAGCTGACCAGAGGCTCACTGTATCCCCCGTCACGGACCCGGCTCTTTTCTGGGGCTACCACCACATGGCCACAGCTCACAACTCAGCAAAGCACACCGAGGGTGGGGAGACCAAAGCAGGACCCTCTACAAATGCAGCGCTGTGAAGAGAGTCTGTGTCAAAAACTCAGCAGATAACGAGTTGGGACACCCTGAGGATGAGAGGGGAAAAGGCCTGACTCACTTCAAGTTGGGAACAACAGCAGTAAGAGGAAAATTCATAAGACCGTGGTTAGTTTCACTTCTGCTGCCCTAGAATTTCAGAGCAGCTGTGAAACTGTGTGTGCAGATAACTTTTGCTGGGCTGCTGGCTGTGGTAGGAGTGCAGGGGTAAGGAGACGCTAAAAGTAGCCAGAGCACAGATATGACCCTATCCTGCCTGGGCCTTTGCGCTTCCTCCCCCCATCCCACCCCCAGGGGCTGGGCCTCAGGAGCAGCAGTCCCCGAAGAAAGCTCCAAATGTCACTGCAGTACTTCTTTTTTTCTCTAAGTTTTTTTTTTTTCCTAATATTAAAGTAAAAAAGAAACCCATTTTAAAAGATCAGTTGGAAGTACCCTATCTTCTAACGGCAGGGGGAGCGCTAGATTTAACAAATAATCTCTAAGGAAAACCAGCACAGGCTCCCTCTCCAAGCTACCAGAGCATTCCAAAGCATGACCCAGGCCATCCCAGCTCTAATCTGAAGGTCTTGGCATCTCAGTGGGTAAGCAGACAGCCCCTGTACCTGCTTCTACTGAGTAAGGCTGGTTCAACTCCAAAATCAGCCTCCAAAAGTCCTGATGTGCAGAGTGTGATGGACCAGCAGGGAATGAACACACAACCTTGCTCTAGGAGCGCTTATCACACAGACGAGACGAGAAACACTAAGAATCAAAGCAAAACTCAGTGTCCGCACCCCCCCCAGCTGCCTTGCTGCCTTAGTTTTCTCCACAGCTCATCACCGCCTGACGCCCTGGATGGTCATACCGCATCTCTCCGTATTCACTGCCAGCCTCCTACCACTACAATAAGCTCCTCTGTGCACGGCAGGGGGTTTGTCTACTTCTTTCTGACAGTACCCCCGCCACGGAGAGCACATAAGTCATTCAATGAATTAATGAATATTCTATAAGGAACGGATACAAAGTGTACACTGGTGACAGGAAAACTAGAGGATTCTGTGAGCTCTAAACTTTCATTTGTACAGCCAGAATTAGGCTCTCATCTTGGTTCAAAACTTCACGGAAGTCCCAGATATAAAAGCAAGACATGTGCATGCCTGTCCTGGGTTCTACCAGTTACTGCTGGTGTGACACGGGGAATGACTGCTTTCCAGGTCTCATTTTCTTCTTCTGTAGAGTCGAGTCCGCCCACTTCCCAGAACTCCTGTGACAACCGAAGGAGAGTGAAAGGGCTCTGCAGCCATGGCGCCTTCACCAACACATTTAGGGTGCTGCTGTCATCACGTGCAGTGATTTGGTTGAAACAGGGGTTAGATTCCCACACGGGCCAGCTAGTTCCTACACCACGGTCACAGATAATCTGGCTAAACACCAGTCAGCGTGCAACGACCTACACTGGCTATCCTAAGGGGTAAGGCAGATCCAGCTTCTGGGAAAACAACTCACAAAGCGCAGAATTTCTTGATGGAAGGGGAGTGCAACATTTTCATGTACAACGAGGATGTCGCACCATGAGTGGGGATAAGTGACAGGTGAACTGGCTGTACTGTACGTGACTTCCTGCTTTCCACGGGGTTAAGGAAATTTTTGCATAATAGCGAGGATGCCTACCTTCTGTGGTGGGCATGGTTCTAAATACTTTAAAATGTTACCTAATTGAATACTCCTATTGACTCCACGTGATGTGCAATATTCCACTGTACAGATGAGGACAGGCTCAGAAAGGGCAGGAAAGGCAGCAAGTGGCAGAATAGGATCATAACCTAATTCTCTCTCACCCTTAAGTCAGAGTTCTTTCCCTCCTCTGGGTTGGCTCCTTAACTTCTTCAAAAAGTGGAGAAGAATGACCCCATTGGATGGGAGGCAAGGAGGCCTCAATGACCTGCAATGCTTAGATGTAGGGCTGAGGGCAGGCCATGTGGAAAGGCCAGCTCGACCACAGTACTGAGCACAAACATGTGTAAGGAAGACTCAGAAGAGGGGTGCAAAGTGACTGCAGGTACACAAAGCCACGGTTTCAAACCTGGGGCTCACCATGGAGCTTAAGGTGCAGCCTTCAGCACTGATACTAGGAGACGAGCCTGGAGGTGGATGAGAAGACCAGAGCAGTTCACTAGCTGCTCAGAGCTTGGGCAAAAGAACCAGAAATGAAGCCCAAGAAAAGAATTCAAAACAATAATTACTGATTCCAAAAGACTGTTTCATTTTATAACAACAACATTATAATCTCATTGAATCCTCTTAACAACCATGAGGTAGGCACCACTATTCCAATTCTGTATGTGAGGAAACTAACACTGCAGTAACCTGTGAGGTCACTCACCGAGTGGCAGACCCCAACCCAGGTCCAGCTCTGTCTCTCTTTCTCCCTTTGTGACAAGTGTGTAGGCTTCTATCAGCCCTTGAAGAGCCCACTCACTTTGTGCTGCTCTCTCCCCACGTCTAATTCTGCTCTGTGACAGCAAGTTCAGCGATTTCAAGAGCCACTTCCAACATGTGAAAGGAAGAGGGAGAAATGACCAGTCTGGTACGGGCTTCTGTCAGGACTCCTGGAAGGCGCTTCCCAGGCCCATCTGGGGAAGCCTGGAGCTGGGGCAGCCAGTGCTTTTGGTAGGTAGGGGTTTGGGGTGGAAAGGGCACTCCTATACATGTCTGGCCAGCTCTGTTAAAAGCTGCAGCCGTGGAGGGTAACCTAGTGAAGAGATTAGGGGTGATAAAGGTAAGCCCTGGGCTTTCTTGATGTAGAAGCAGGTGGCAATGTATAGTCAAAATCACAAGCTTCCACGCTAAGGGAATGAGACACAAGGAAGTACAGCAACGCAGAAAATAATTTAAAAGTTTAGGCCTCTACTAGCTGTGGAAAATCCCCAAAGGCTCGAAGCTAACCATAAACATGTGTCTGAGTAGGAGGGCGGCATTCACCTTGGACGCTCACGCCCTCTCTCGCTGCCTTAATGCTTTGCCAGAGGAGCCAGGGCACTGCTCACTCGGAAATTTTATTTTCCCAGAAACTCCTAGAAGGCAGTCTCTGAAAGAGAAGCCCCGCCAAACCAATGCAAACCCAAGAACTGTGCATGTTGTTTATGAGAATATACATTTTTGGTGTCAGAGGGCACCAAAACTTGATCCTCTACTCCCACCCTCCGGGAGCTGGTTTCCTGGAACACTTGCGCAGCTTTGCGTGAACACAGGGGGGTGTGCAAACAGGTGCTCAAAGGAAAAATAACCAAGCCCCCCCCCCCACCACGGAAATCAAATGAACACAAGTGGCTAAGCGGTGTGGTGCTCTTAGTCACAGTCTCGGTGCTAGATGTGGGCCCCGCCCCTGGCTGCCTCTAACCCCCGATTTAATACTCTGTTCCCTCTCTCCAGCGCCCATCTTCTTTCTCCCCTTACACATTTGCTACCTTAATTAAGTGAGGTCATTTGTGAACTAAAAAGAGAAAAACTGTTTCAATTTCCTTTTTCAAAACACACTGCCATCCACTTCCAGGGGGAGTTCGGTGCTGTGCTGGGTGTGATCTGATCAGATGGAGCGCTGTGATCTGATCTAGCACCGAAGAGCGAACATAAGGAGCCTTAAAAACCAACCTAGCGGGGCTTCCCTGGTGGCACAGTGGTTAAGAATCCGCCTGCCAATGCAGGGGACACGGGTTTGAATCCTGGTCTGGGAAGATCCCACATGCCGCGGAATGGCTGGGCCCGTGAGCCAGTTACTGAGCCTGCATTCTAGAGCCCGTGCTCCACAACAAAAGAAGCCCGCGCACCACAATGAAGAGCAGTCCCCGCTCGCCACAACTAGAGAAAGCCTGCGCGCAGCAACAAAGACCCAAGGCAGCCAATAAATAAATAAAAAGAGAGTAACTTAAAAAAAAAAAAAACCAACCTAGCACATGTATGTAGCGCTTTCCCATCACCAGCCCCAAATTTAGTTCAACATGTAGGCAAGTGAAAGCCTCCTAGGAGCCACAAAGCAGTTCTGGAAATGCATCTCAGCAAGAAGGATAGCAACAAACCACAGATATTCATTTTCTCATCATTATCATTAAGGAATATTTATTAGGTGCCTGGGTCTGAATGTCACTTTATTAGGTGCTGACATAGTAAAAATGATCGTTCCCATACTATGCTAGAATTAAGCTCACGGCCAATTCTGTATTCAAAGGAACTCAAAGGCTATAAACACAGGACAGCTAACAGAGATCAACAGACTGCCATGGGCTAAGGAGCCCTTCGTCCAGGCAAGCCTGCTGGATTTCTCTGTTCACTGTAGAAGCAGCAGGCATACGCACAGTGCATCTGTGGGGGCTGTGTCTGTGTGTGGTAACAAACATACTTAACAACTCAGGTGGGAAATCAGAACTATGTCCATTCATCCATCTATCTAATAAATAATTCTTAAGCAACTGCTGTGCTAGTTACTGAGGACAAGCATGTACAGGATGGAGTCCCAGCCCTCAAAGGCAGCTCAGGGTCCGGTCAGGGAAAAAGACAAATAATTACAACACAAGATGGAAGCATAGTTGTAGGGGTAATTTAAAGTGCTACGTAAGACAGAAGAGGCAAAATTCTGCCTGAGGAAAGAGTGTGTGAACTGTCTGGGTAGATTTTACAGAGAAAACCCAAATGAATGGAATAGAAACACCACAGGCAGACAAGTTCTAGGGACTACAAGTGGTCTGATGTGGTGGGACCAGGGTGTTCACGTGGGGATCATGAAGCTTGGGGGGGCGGGGGCAGGGCCTGCATCTGGGGAGCCGGGGAAGACATGTTCTCTGTTCTTCCCACTAAGTACAAATAAACACTCTGGACCTTACATAAATAGGTTCTGAAAGGTGGAGGGAAGGTGGCAGACTGACTAGGGACCTTGGAACCCAAAGAATGACACAGTGGCGAGTCCCCCGAGTTTCCTTTTTGCCTTACATACCAGACTTGGAGCTGAAGAAGCTGGCAACCTGGAAATGACAATGGAAGCGGACAAAAAAGCCCCAACAAAACCTACTCTTGCTAGCCATAGGACCAGGAAAAGGGCAGCCTAGCAAGAGAAAAAACTTAAGACAGTAATCATTCTACTCCAGACAGACAGCACGGTGAAAGCCCCACCCTCAACAGGAAAGGCCAAGTGGGAGGCTAGACTTTCACCCTTACAAGGCTGTAATGAAGCACCCCAACACCCCTGCCAGGTGGTGTCAAAGAAGGCCAAGTAGGAGGCTGCCCCCAGCCCAAGGAATAAGTGGAGACCAAGTGGGGAGCCTGGACTTACACCCCTCTAGCAGTAAGGAGATTCCCCCCCTCCCCCCGCTGAGGTGGTGTCACGGGGAGGACTGGTGAGGTGTCAGGACTTTCACCATTACAAGGTCACCTCCACCCACAAAAAAGTTTAACATCGTGTCATCCAAGCCCTGGAAGGAGAGGAAAAAGATGGGTTGGAAAAGTACTTAAAACTTCCCAAATTTGGCAAGAGACATAAGTCTTCAGAGACTGAAGAAGCTGAACAAACCCCAAACAAGTTAAACCCAAAGCAGTTCACCCCAGGATACATCAGAATTAAACTTTTGAAAACTAAAAACACAGAAAAACACTTGAAAGCAGCCAGAGGAGAAACAATTTGAACGACAGCAGATTTCTCATCAGAAACCATGGAGGCCAGAGTTACCACACTAACCAGGCGAGTGACAGGATCAGAACCACATGGAGGGGTGGGGAGTTATTTCTAACTTGATGTTTTATGTTAAAAAATGGAATGAAGACGTGGCACATATACACAATGGAATATTACTCAGCCATAGAAATAAACGAAACTGAGCTATTTGTAGTGAGGTGGATGGACCTAGAGTCCGTCATACAGAGTGAAGTAAGTCAGAAAGAGAAAAAAATACCATATGCTAACACATATGTATGGAATCTAAAAAAAAAAAATGGTTCTGAAGAACCTAGGGGCGGGACAGGAATAGAGACGCAGGCCTACTAGAGAATGGACTTGAGGACATGGGGAGGGGGAAGCATAAGCTAGGACGAAGTGAGAGAGTGGCATGGACATATATACACTACCGAATGTAAAACAGCTAGTGGGAAGCAGCTGCATAGCACAGGGAGATCAGCTCGGTGCTTTGTGACCACCTAGAGGGGTGGGATAGGGAGGGTGGGAGGGAGGGAGACATAAGAGGGAAGAGATATAGGGATATATGTATATGTATAACTGATTCACTTTGTTATAAAACAGAAACTAACACACCATTGTAAAACAATTATACTCCAATAAAGATGTTAAAAAAAAATTAAATGAGCAGAAACATACCTGGTAATTGGTATATATTCATTTCACCACTCATGTCTGCACTCACATGCTCCCCCCTCTTCCCTGCACCCCCTTTTAACTTTGAATTTTTTTTTTTGAAACCTACAAAAACACTGAAAGAGCAAGTAATAAATGACCCTATAACTCTGACCTAGATTCACCAGTTATCTTTTAGCCATATTTGTTTTCCCTCTCTCCTGTGAGCACATGCACATACACACAATTTTGTTTATTTAATCACTTGGAAGTGAGTTGCAGACACAGTTGTCCCTTGGTATCTGCAGGTGACTGGCTCCTGGATGCCCCACGGACACCAAAATCCATGTACCAAAATCTTGTATAAGGATGTTCAAGTTCCTTATACAAAATGGCGTAGCATTTGCATATAACCTATGCACATTCTCCCATATACTTTAAATCGTCTCTAGATTATTTATAATCCCTAATACAATGTGATTGCTATGTAAATAATTTCCAGTGCGTGGCAAATGCAAGTTTTGCTTTTGGGAACTTTCTGGAATTTTTTTTTCCGAATATTTTCCATCTGCGGTTGGTTGAACCGACACATTTAGAACCTGTGGATACGAAACCTGCAGATACAGAGGGATGACTATCAATCACATTTCATCCCTAAATTCTTCAATATGCATTTCCTAAGAAGAAAGACATTCTCTTATCTAACTAAAACATCTTTATCACACCTCAGAAAATTAATATTAATCCAATAATATAATCGAATTTACAGTCCATGTTGGAATTTCCTCAATTGCCCGTCAAATGTCTTATAGCGGTTTGGATTTTCCCCCTTAATCCAAGATGTAATCAAGAATCATGCACTACATTTCATAGTTGTCTCCTCGGTCACATTTTGAAACAGTACTCCTGCCTTTTGCACTTTTCCTGACACGGACCTAAGTATACAAACCGGCCTGTCTTGTGGAAAGAGTGTCCTATATTCTGAATTTGGCTGTTTCCTTGTGATTAGATTTAGGTTAAACATTTTTGGCAGGAAGACTACATAGCTGATACGTACTTCTTAACATCAGGAGGCACACACCGTACCATGCTGCCCAACCACTGACAGTGCTGAAAGCATGAAAGGTGACACCAGATCTCTCCATCCTAAAGGTAGCATTTCCCCTTTTGTAATTAATACATAATCTGTGGGGTAACATTTTGAGGCCTTGTGAAAATCCTGTTCCCTAAGCACTGCTTACCTAATGGTTTTAGCATGATACCTGCCTGAAATCAAGTATTACATTGGGAATTGCAAAAGAGTAAGAATTGCATTTTTACAAGATCACTCTAGTAGAGATCAAGAGGCCATTCAGAAGAATAAAATGGAGTGACCAGGTAAATGGTTGTGCCATTAACACTCCCAGAGAGGGGATACAGAAGGAGCAGGCCTGGGACAGGGTGGGACAGATGGTGTTTAGTTTGGGACATGCTGAATATGAGCTAATTGTGTGACATCCTATCAAGAGATGTGCAAGTGGTATGTGTGTGTACTTGCATGTGTGTATATATGTACATATGCTTATATGTGTATGTGTGTGCATACGGCATCATCTAGGGATAATGTAATATATGTTATGTTGAGACAGAAGAAAATACTTCCCAGGATGAATCTTAAGAGACTCTCAGAATTTAAGCATAGGTGACGGACAGAGCCCAGCAAAAGAACCTGAGAAGGCTCACGGGGGTGGGAGAAGGCTATAAACATAGAGATAAAGAAAAAGGGTGTAGGTAGAAAGAGAGAGATGTTAATAGTGGGCAGGTCAGATAAAATATGGCTTGCAAAGTTTCCAGAGGATTACTCATACTTAGGACACAGCCAGAGGTCTCGGAGCTATGCCGGTGAGTTGGTGGAGATGGGGACCAATCACAAGAGGCAGAGGAGTAAGAGTGAGGGTGGGGTCCAGAGGTGTGTGTCCCCTAAGGGGTTAAGACCGCTAACTGTTGGTTACTCACTCCCAACAAGTATTAATTGAGAGCCAACATGTCCGTTGGTGCTGGGATATCCTTGTTCTTCCCTAGTGAAGAATGATGCATCAGACAAATAAACACCTAACACAGTAGGAGGTGGTACATGCTCTGAAGCAATATAAAGCAGGGTATGGGCGATAGAGGGTGATAGGGCAGGATTTTATATGCAGTGGTCAGGGAAAGACTTTCTAATGTGATGTTTGAGCCAAGATCTGGAGGAAAGGAATGAGCCCTGCAGGCAAGGAGAAGAGCAAGTGCAAAGGCCCTGGGTGGGAACCTGCCTGAGAGACAGAGGGACCTCAAGCAGGCCAGGCTTGCAGAGCAGAGTGAGCAGAGAGAAGAGTGGGAAGAGATGCTGTAAGAGGGGGAGCCGCAGGGGGCCCTGCAGGACTTTGGACTTTACCTGTTCTCAAGTAGAAATAGAAGGAATGAAACAGGGAGAAGAAATAAAGCAGGATTGTGCCTGTCAACCGTGCTGTTGACAAAAAGGCTCCTGAGGGTAACGTAAATAAAAGATCTGCTGCAAATGGTTTCCTTGTTTTTCCCCTGCTGTTTGCACAGCATGCTGGGAATTACCTAACTTGAGCTTCTTAGTACCTGCTATTTCCTACACTTTATAAAGGAGAACTGACTTGCCTGGGATCACATCCTAATTAACGGCAGAACAAAGGCCTCTGGTTCTTCTGATTCTAAAATTCAGATCTTCTAATTTATGTATACTTCAGCATAAGCCAGGCAGGAGGAGGAGTGGGTGTGGGTCAGAGAAAAGATACTTCTCTGATCAAGCATCTTTAAAAAAAAAAAAATTGTTACAAAAAAATAACAAACAGTGATTTTAATCTGATCTTTTACATTTTGCTTTCTTCTCATTGCTATTCCTCTGGAAAGAAATGCTGCCTTGTCATTTGCTCCAATATTGGCAATGGGACAGAAGGGAGGACTTCAGATATAACCTCAGTAAATGTCAAGGGGCACACATTTTCTCATCCCTTTTCCCATCAACCCTCTCTCAAAGGGGTCAACATAGCAGAAGAGGGAGTCACCGTATAATCAAACTCCTTCCAAAGTTAACTGAGTCTTTTGCCACATCCCGTGGCCCTAGCACAGAAGTTTGTCACACAGCTCCAGGCAGTTCATTAACTCCACCAAACTGACCACAGACATGGTACAAGGCCATATGAGAGGCAGGCAAGGCAGGCTTTTCCCAGCATTGGAGGCAAGGGGTCATAAGCTGTCTGTACTCAATCATTTTATATGCAGCAGCCTCAACTGTCTTAGAAATTCATAAACTCTTGAATCACGTGGATAGGACTATCCTGTACTTCAGAACTCCTGGCGAGAAGACAGTAACAATATTCTACGCCGTGACTAAAAATGAAAAGGGGAATGGTGCCAGCAGCCCTTGGTCCAGTGTTTCTCCGAGTGTGGTTCCAGAACCACACTTGCATTAGAAAGTCTCTGGAGGGCAAGAATCTCTACGTAATGCAGAGATTCCAGAGCTTCAAGAATTTCAATCTTTAGTCAGCTCTTCAAGGAGGCTGGTGCCAATAAAATTTGAAAACTATTGTTTCCCTAGTCCAAAAGTCAGGGGAAAGGTGACACTGCAGATGAGAATGTAAGAATTTTTATTCACTCATTCTCCACCACCAGGGGCTAAGTGACTAAAAAGTACACCTAGTAAGGACTTGATAATTTTTCGGAACAGCTAACTCAAAATTGCAACTCTGATGGCTGTGTAGGTGTCCACAAATTGGCAGAGTTTAATCTCCTGAGCTCCTTTCAGGACCACTGCTTCGAGGTGCAAAGTATGTATTTCTGAGAGTCAGAGGATCAGGGCTTTTTGCCATCTTCCTCACACCCTGGCGAGGGCCTCATTCAGCTGGGATGGATTCCACACCCTGCTGTTTGTATTCGGGCCTGGCAACACACTCAGTGGAAGGCAGCTACAGAAATGTAGTCCTTGGTCTTAGCACACAGCAGGTTAGGAGCACAGAGGCTGGCTGTGTCACTGATGTGTAAGGGTTTACAACAGCATTAGGGGAATGATTTTTCTTGGGATTCCACATCCAGGCAGAGGAGGGGCCCTTAACCTGGGGCACACTATACCAGCTTTAGAGTATCTATGAATCCCTGGAAACTGTGTGCTGAATTTTGGGTACTTGCTTGGGCAACTGTCTAGTGAGAGGCTGTGTAAGATTTTCCAAGGAGCATCAATGGCACACACACACACAAAATCAAGAACCTCTGATTTAACTAAGCGTTATTAGGACAGAAGTGAAAAGATGCCCATGGCCTTCAAGCCAGCAGACAAGAGCAGCAACTTGGAAGCAATTTTAATAGAGGGTTTAAAAATGATGGAGCTACTCTCACATACAACCCCCCCCCACTAACTTCCACCTTTCCCCACCAACTGTAGTTCCCGATCTAACACTGTTTTCAATTTTAATATTTACAAAGTTGAAATTTTGAAAGTACATCAAGCTATCATCATGAATTCCTCTGTCAATAAGAAACATTACACTGTGACTTTCAGGAATTAGCACGGGGTTCAGAGCCAGAAGACCTGGAGTGGATCTACCTCTGTCTTTTAGTGGTGCTGTGACCTTGGGCAAGTCACATGACCCCTCTGAGCCTCAGTATTCTCATCGGCAAAATAGCAATTATATAATTTGCCGTGATGACTCCTAGCATCAAAGTGAAAGTGCTCTGCCATCTGCTAGAAGCTCTGGTTAATAAGCGTTTGGCACTGTTACTGTTTTAACTTTTTCTTCTGTGCCATCCTCCTTCTGAAGAGAACAGCGTGGGTGTGGAGTCAAATGCTGAGAGCTAACTGGGGTTGACTTCCATTTTTTGTCTTTCTGTTTTTATCCGTCATACCAAAATACCTGCAAAAATAACCTGCAATTGTTGACCATTAACCAAAGAGTTATGTCAACAGTCCAGGGACTGGCCATGACAATGAAAACCAGAACTAAGTTCACGTGAATCAAAGAAAGAGCTTGGGTGATGGGGTATGGGGAAGGGATCATGCACTCTGGGGCAAGCACGGGTCCAAACTGACAGGCAGAAGACGTGCTTCATCCATATCCTGTTTTGGCACTTGGGCTGTCACCCCCACCCAAACCATCAGGGAAGCCAACTACCAGGAATGAATGTTAAAAATGGAGACTCAAGGATGCTAATCTTTTCCTTTGCAGAAGTGCAAGCTGCTCCAGAATCTTCAACCTTGACCCACGGATGGTGAAAGAGACTCAAGACTGGGACAAAAAAGTCATAGCACAATCCTGCATGGCATGAATATCAACAGGTACAGTGAATTCCAAAAGGCTAAAATATCAGGGGTCAAATATTTTGAATTTGGCCTTTCAAGTTTCTCTTTGACATGTATGCCAGCCATGTTTGTATCTGCCTTTCACACCATAGCCCAGCCTAATACTCCAGATCAGTCAATTATCATTCCAATATACACTCCTTGCTGAAGCATACACATATACCCCTTTTTGAAGCCCCATAATCAATACACCTAAGTCATCTGTTTAGATACAAGCTCCAAATCACCTTTGCCCTTCTGCAAACAACATCCCACTAGGCTGAAGGATTTTAAATCACTGCCATCATCAGATATCTATCAGGGCTCCCCTTGAGTACATAATTCTTTAGGATTTTTATCGTTTAAGTAAAATTAGTGCATAGTTTCAACAAGTGACTTTATTAACTCCTTTACTTCACTTATTATCTTGCAAAGATGTTAGCCTTGGATATCTCAGACATGTTGAGAACTAATTATTAAATGAAAGTGAATACCTATTACACTTTTTAGATATTAAATTGTATCAAGAACCTGTATCAAGAAGATTACTTTTGATGGTCTGTTCAAGAGAGCTCCCTGTTGGATTCTTCTTTGGATTCAGCAATGAATACGCTCAGAACATACAACTCATTCTAGGGTCTATCTTAGGATTAGTTAGCAACTGGACAAGGAAGAGGTTCTATGCTAGTCACTGACCACTGACATAGGAATACACACTTCTGATGACCTACATCAGCAGGAAGAGAGACGAGGATGCTGACATATATCAGAAAGGCAACATAAAATACCAAGGAGTGACGTGCCCAGCTGGTCTTCTCCTGAGACGAAAGAGAAGATTCCTGAGGCCATATGCCTAACCAGTTTTCTCTCAGCTTCGAATCTAGGGATCGGGTTAGCTCTAATCCTGGAACACATGTTTTACCACGGTGTTTTTTTTTTTTTAAAGATTTTTATTTATTTATTTTGGTTGCACCAGATCTTAGTTATGGCACACGGGATCTTTTAGTTGCGGCATGCAGACTTCTTAGTTGCGGCATGCGAACTCTTGGTTGCAGCATGCATGCAGGATCTAGTTCCTCAACCAGGGATTGAACCCGGGCCTCCTGCACTGGGAGCATGGAGTCTTACCCACTGGATCACCAGGGAAGTCCCTACCATGGTGTTTATCAAATGCCATTTAAACTTGGGATTCAACTACAGTTAAATGGTAACATTCCTGTGCTGAGGATACACCATCTC
This sequence comes from Neophocaena asiaeorientalis asiaeorientalis, assembly GCF_003031525.2. NCBI lineage: Eukaryota > Metazoa > Chordata > Mammalia > Artiodactyla > Phocoenidae > Neophocaena > Neophocaena asiaeorientalis. The sequence goes on along the minus strand of NW_020172451.1, from coordinate 8,150,005 downwards.
AGATAGGCGGAGTTCTCTTTCTCTGCTTCTTTAAAAAAAAAAAAGTTATGCTGTACATCTGAAACTAATATAATGTATGTCAATTACATCTCAATTAAAAAGAAAAGGGAAAAAAACGACCTCTTTCATCCAGAGAAATCTATGTATCTGAAAAAGCCAAGTGGACCACACTAACAGCTGTGAGACTGAGCATCTGAGAGAAGCACGAGCCTGAGGGCCCCGGGTGGACTGGAGAGGTGGGAAAACGGCAGGCTTTGGGGAGGCCTTTTCTTTTTTTCTCTTTTATAAATTTATTTATTTTTTTGCTTTATCTGTGGCTATGTTGGGTCTTCGCTGCTGCACGCGGGCTTTCTCTAGTTGCGGCGAGCAGGCGCTACTCTTCATGGCAGTGTGCAGGCTTCTCATTGTGGTGGGTTCTCTTGTTGCGGAGCACGGGCTCTAGGCACGGGCTTCAGTAGTTGTGGCTCACGGGCTCTAGAGCACAGGCTCCGTAGTTGTGGTGCACAGGCTTAGTTGCTCCGCGGCATGTGGGATCTTCCCAAACCAGGGCTCGAACCCGTGTCCCCTGCATTGGCAGGCGGATTCTTACCCACTGCGCCACCAGGGAAGTCCCGAGGGAGGCCTCTTCTGAGCTGCTGCCAGAAAGGGGAGCTGGTCAGATCCTGTCCAAACTTCTTTGGCTCACAGGAACAGCTGTTCAGAGACTACCACACAGAGCTTCTAGCAACTCCCAAGTGGACTGGAGCACGTGGGAAACGGCCAAGGCCCAGGTGAGGATCTGCTCTCACCCTAGCCCCACCCAAACTCATAATCTACACAGAATCCTTTGAGACAGAATGTCTCGGACCGTGGATGGACCTAGAGATACTCATACAGAGTGAAGTAAGTCAGAAAGAGAAAAACAAATATCGTATATTAACGCATCTATGTGGAATCTAGAAAAATGGTACAGATGAACTGGTTTGCAAGGCAGAAATAGAGACACAAATGTACAGAACAAATGTATGGACACCAAGGGGGGAAAGCGGGG
>NW_020172451.1:8148377-8148956 GCF_003031525.2 Neophocaena asiaeorientalis asiaeorientalis | reverse complement strand
GGGATGAATTAGGATATTGGGATTGACATATATACACTAATATGTATAAAATAGAGAACTAGTAAGAACCTGCTGTATAAAAAAATAAATTAAAATTTAAAAAAAGAACGTCTCAGACATTGTAACACTTCACTTAAAAGCAAAACAAATGACATTTCCTTGAAGCCTACAATTTTGTCATCTTCAATCTTTGTAAGATTTACAAAAGGGGGGATGGGTGGCAATTCAGCCTCAAACTAGACCCTCTTCTGCTCTGGAATCACCAGTGTCCCTGCGGGTAAACATTTCTGTCTCTTGGCAAGCTCCCCCCAAAAAAAAAAAAAAAAAATTATTTCCAACCCAGCCACTCACTTGTTTTTTTTAAGAGAGGTTAAAAACAAAAATACATTACCATGGAGAGGGCAAGCTAATAAAATAGTAGTCCTGTTAATATACAACCAAAAGGGGAACAATTTTAACAGAGTACCATGTTGACTAGTGGTTCTTTGAGTCAGTAATTTTCAGCAACTGTTTTTTAATCCAAGGGTAGGGAGGAAAGTGAAATTAAGAAGGATTTTATTTACTGAAAGAGAATTCCTG
>NW_020172451.1:8110448-8148054 GCF_003031525.2 Neophocaena asiaeorientalis asiaeorientalis | reverse complement strand
TTCTCACTTTTAAATGCAAATAATACTACCTGTATTTCAGAAGCATGAACAATACATCATCTCATTCATCTCCAAATTAACTGTGGGGTAGATAAGAATTTTATTTTTTTAAAATTTATTTTATTGAAGCATAGTTGTTTTACAATGTTGTGTTATTTTCTGGGGTACAGCAAAGTGATTCAGTTATACATACATAGAATAGTTTGCACCTGCTAACTCCCAATCCATCCCTCCCCCACCTCCCTCCCCCTTACAACCACGGTCTGTTCTCTCTGTGAGTCTTCTTCTGTTTCACAGATAAGTTCATTTGTGTCATATTTTAGATTCCACATATAAGCAATATCATATGATATTTGCCTTTCTCCTTCTGACTTACTTCACTTAGTATGATAATCTCTAGGCCCATCCATGTTGCTGCAAATGGCATTATTTCATTCTTTTTTTATGGCTGAGTGGTATTCCATTGTCTGTATGTATATGTGTGTATATGTGTGTGTACACACACATACACCCCACACATCCATTTAGGTTGTTTCCATGTTAGATAAGAATTTTATAAAAGTAGAATTTGAGTTCAGAAAAGTTAAGTGAGTTACCTAAAATCACCTTGTTCCTAAGTGGCAGAATAAAGCCTAAAACCCTATTGTCTAATATAACAGCCACCACCCACGTATGACTACTTAAATTTAAATTAAGTAAAATTAAATTAAATTAAAAATTCAGCTCTTCACTCACGCCAGCCACATTTAAGCACTCAATAGCACATGTGGCTAGTGGCTAGTGTTATAGAATATTTCTAACATCACTGAAAGTGCTATTGGACAGGGCTGGTATAAAGGCTTGTTCTTTTGAATTCATGGTAACTTGGGGGAAAAGATGCCACGGCACCTCAGTATTTAATAAAGACGGACTGAGAGTGACAAAGTTAAATCATAGCCTCTTTCTCATTACAAGAAATTCTGAGGTCTGAGGAGGTTGGTTTACCTTCTCAGGGGTTAAGAACACCAAAAGTCACTTTTAAAAGAGCTTCACCAAAATAGATTTTTATCCATATGTACTCAGGAAAGAGAATCTTGAAACTCAGTTTGTACACTTGATCAAGAATAATATAAGAAATAATTCCCAAGTTACAAATAGCAAAAATATTATTATTAAGAATTTTAGCTACAGAGGAAAAGAGATCGTAATAATTAATCCTGACACTTCCAGCCATTAAATAACCTTCTGTCAGAGTTTAGAAGAAATTTCTTGTTGGTGCAGAGACTGCTACAGTCAGATGAGCAGGAGATTTTGGGCTAACGTGGGGGCCAGTAAAATGACAGCTTAGATTAGCTACCAGTGCTGCAACTGGGCCGCACTGTCTCTGTGTAGCATTTGGCTAATGCCGACGGCTGAAGCATGACAAAGGGATCAAACCGTAGAATTGAAGGGCTGGGGAATCAAGATGTGGTGAAGTTTATTAAAAATAGAGCTGCGGGAACTCCATTACACGAGGCCATTTTTTTCCAGTTTCAGGGTGAGAACACAGGGCCTACTAGAAGATATATAAATCAGTCAAAACTAGCTGGCCAACTGGCTCACTTTCTCACCCAGCAACATGTCTGAGGGCCTCTCAGGGGCTAGGCAGTTTGACAGGGCCCTGGATTGACAGTGGCTGCCCTCTCTGAGTTGTGCTGTCCTCACACCCTTCGGATTTTCCCAACCACTGAGAAGTAAGTGTCACCAATGGCAGAGGCTGAGTGCACAGAAACACCATTTAAAATGAAAAAAACAAGCTCACCCAAGAAACGGAGGAAGATCCTTAATCTACTGGACAAACATAATGATTTCCTCATGTTTGCCAAGGTACCAAGGTTTTCCTACTACATGCACATGGGGCAATAATGGCCTGGTAAGGGGTAACTGGAGCATTAGAAATACGCTACTCTCTGCTTTTTCTCAATGATTCACAATGGAATAACAAAAGGTGGAGAGGGAACAGACAAATGAGATTCTTCTCTTATATCTAGAAAGATTATAGGAGACTTTTTTCTCATTTGTTTGGGTCAGGAGAATTTCCAGCTTTTCCTTTAAAAGGTTATTCCTCTGCAGCAGCTCTCATTGCCAGAATGTTCTTCTTAATTTTCACCTTAACCTTATGGCTTGTACACTTTAAATGTCAAAGAGAAAGGCTGTGGGGAAAGCTCTGTTTGAGAACAAAGTGTACCACACATGACCCACCTCTTCTATGAATCTTCATCCTAGATACAGCAGCATTCCTTAATCTTTGTACTTAAACACCAGCTTCCTATCTGTGCCATCTCTCCTCTCCCTCAAGATATGCAGAGCTTCAGACATCATTAAAGAAAGCTAAGGGCCTGGAATATGTAATCCTTTGCTATCTGGCACTCTGCATTTGGTAGGGTTTAAGTAGTGTTAAATTCGAGACAAATGTTTACATGATGAGAAAGAAGGATTCTGGGAAATGATTCTATTTAAAAACACATCAGAAACCAACTTTTATATCCCATAGTTTAGATGCCATGAACAGAGCATATCAAGTAGCAGAAAGAGGTATATGCGAATTGAGGGGTTCTTGAATCCCCTGAATTCTATGGGAAGGCCGTAGCCCAACTTTGAACAATATGCAAAAACATGAATGACTCTGACAGCAAGGCAGCTACTGAAAACATCATGTCCTACAGATATGATGTCAGAACTGGAAGCCAGCCACACATGGGAGCTGCATGTGAGGGTTCTCTGAAACGAGGTGGGTGGGTTCTTCCTAGAGCTACAGAAAGACTGGGATGAGAAGAATTTGATAAAAGATATTATCAGAAATGATGAGGCAGAATATAGCCATGACTACACTGCTCCTTTCCTCTGGTTTGAAGGTCCTAATTACTTCCTAAGTTGTACAACAAACTTAAACATAAAGGCACTTTCCAGAAACTCCTCAGGTCAGCAAGATGGAAATGAAAATGGGCACTTCAAACCAGAGGTTATCTTTTCAGGTCTCCAAATCTCCAATAATCAACAAATGGCTGATCAATTATGATTTGCCCCCAGCACGACTCATATTGTTTTTGAAAGACATGAGTGAAGGGTGAGATGTGGAATTGCTGGGGATGTCAGGGAGGCAGAGAATGTTGGAGACTATAATGGGAGTTAGGGTAGTGGTGAGGGGCTGTGGTGAGGAAGTGGTGTTACTCAGAGGGTGAGGGGCTGGGGAAAAAAAGAGCCTCATCTTTGGGAACTCAGGGCCCTATCTGCACATGAGCAGGCATGCTGATGAGCAGGGAACTTCACACCTGAAACTCTTCCCAGGCCTCAACACTCTCTCTCATAATCTAAGAGTTTGCTTCTTACTTTCTTCACTAGAAAAGCTGGAAACCAAACTGTGCCCATAGTTGAAGGTGGCTTGTTGTATGAGGGAAGATGCAATATTCTCATAGAAGCAGGACATTTCTATTCCTATAAGAAGGGCAATTATTCTCACTTCACAGATACAGAGAACCACCCAAAGCACACAATTAGATATTCAGAATATTTTAGAACCTGGGCTCCTGACAGAACAGGAGTGTTGTTTCTAATTCCATGCCCAGAATTCCAACAAGTTTGCAATAGAGTGGTATCTGTGTCTGTCTTTCATCCTCTCCCTCTCTCTCTTTCACACACACACACACGCGCGTGCGCGCACACACACAGTCCACTTTACAACTGGCTGTCTTCATTCATTCGTTCATTCAATGCCAGGTACTGGGGACAGAAATATAAATAAGATACTTTCTCAAGGAGCTCAGAGTCTAATTGGAGAGACAAACATATAAGCAGATAACTGCAATACTCAAGCATCATTTGTCTTAACAACACAGAATACTGTAAGAAATGCTAAGCAAGGAGACTGTATACAATAAATCTTATTAAACGGTTATCTCCAGTAGCCCCTAGTATCAAATGGAAGGCAGCAAGAAGAATGCAAGGCACTCATCCTCCGCGTGGCTTTTGGATCCTGAACATACTACAGATCCTGAGAAGTAGCACTATGCTCTCAGAACCAGTACTGTAATTAGAGTCAGCACCCCCAGGTCAATGCTGAATTGCTCTTTATCTTGTGGATGGGCAAATCTTACTACCCAGATAAACTGTTAAATGTCTTGAGGGCAAGTCCTGTGCCTTACATTTCTTTAATCTCTAGAGCACCTAGGACTACCCCAGGCAAAAAGTAGACACTAAACGCACGATGTCTTGGTGAAAGGCACGTGATGCTGGGTAACTTGTTCCTCTACAAGGTTTGTATATAGACTGGCGGATCTGGAGTGTTTTGTAAAGCACAACACCGCCCTACCTGATCACATTAACTGATCCACACTTTAAAGATGGGGAGTCCTTCACTGGAAGGACAGAGAAGAAGATGACATGTGGGTAAATTGTTTGGTAGTTAATAGCAATTTTAAAAAAGATATAAATTTGAGACTTAAGTTTCCTGGCTGACACTTAGGACAGAAAGAGACCTCAGACTCCTTATACTTGCTAGGAAGTTCTAACTCTTAGACATGGACCTGGTTTTACCACGATGTAAATCAAATCCCATCTTCACTTGCTTAAAAGCCTTCAATGGCTTTCCATTGCAGTTAAAGCAGAACCTACCTCCTTCTCGTGGTTGACAAGGCTCTCATTCTGGCTCCGCACACCTTGCCAATCTTAACGGGCCTCCTCACTTACCAGGCCCAGCCACAATGGCTTCCTTGATGTTTGCAAACATGCCAGGCTCTTAACTGCACTAGGCCCTTACACTTGCTCTTCCTTCTTCCTGGGCCCTCTTCCTGCTTCTGAATGACTGTCTCCATCATATCCTTCAGATCTCAGCTCAAATATTTCCTCCTCAAGAAGGTCTTTCTTGACCAACTTTTCCAAAGTGATTCCATCCCATTCCTATTATTTACTAATATACCAACCAGTTAATTTACTTCATAGCATTTACCATGTTTTGAAATAATTGTGTTTGTCTCCCTGTTTATTATATTATCAGTCTTCTAAGTACAAAACTCCTGAGAGCAGGGGTTGAACTTATCTTCCTGTATCAACAGGCACACACTAGGTACTCAAATATTTTGAATGAATGAGTGAATGAGAATTAGGAAAGTACAGTAGCAGTAGGTTAGCAGGCCTTGAGTTAAGGTGAAAAACATCAGTTCTCCCACTATGAAGCTAGAAGTTGTTGTATGATATATAAATTTTTACTTCATTAGGGTGTGTCCAAGTAGCAGTTAACACATAAAGATAAAAGAAATGAGAGGGAGAGCATAACTCTCTGCTGATGACTTAAAAAGAAATGTCAAAAAAAGCAAAATTTTGCTGGCTTCAGCTTCCACTCATTTTATAAGGCTATTGGTAGTAAAAGCAAATTTTCTTACTTCTAACAGATTCCAAGGTTGGCTTTATTTCTCCCAAGTGATGCAGTTCTGCACCAAGCCCAGCCCTGCGATACCCCCATCAATGACTCCATTCAGGCACACTCATCCCCACACCAGCCTTAGGGTATATCTGAGGCTCTCACTCTAAATAAAACTGGGGTTGACTCAGAATACTAGATGGAAAAGGGCTGTCTCTTCCCAAGCACCCGAACACTAAAGCAAAACACATGTGAGAAGTGTTCTTCCTCACAGTACCCCAGCTCAAGATCTGTTCCTCCTATAAAGGGAAGTATAATAGGGCGTAGAAACCCTTTAAAACGTGCAGTTCAGAAGCTAAGGATGATTCAATGGTACCGTTAAACCTAACGTTTTTTGTTTCACTGAACTTGATCAATTAGGACTGTTCTCTTAACTATCACTGATTGAGAGGCCCTGAACTTAGAAAAGTATGACAAAGAAAGCAGTGAAAAATGAACCCCATAGGCCTTGTTTTCTGTTAGATGCTCCCCGTGGCATACTGCGTACACACACCACATCCTAAAAGCAACTCTATAAAGTGCTGAGAGGGGGAGAGAGAGTGGTACTTACGCGGCATGATCCCTTGGCTCACCAGTTCCTCCCGCGTCCGGCGCTGCTGGAGCTTCAACTGCAGCACTGCATGGCAGCAAAGAGAGAGGGGAGATCAAGGCTCAGTTGGGCATTCCACCACAAAAGACACATTTTCAAATGCAAAGAAAGCCTCGAAACAGAAGGGTGTAGCGTGAAAGAAGGATCCCCTTTAATTGTGACTGTAATTGCAGAAGTGGCCTGATACAGCACGGTTTCCGTATTCTGCTGTGGGCGGCGAGAGGAAGTTGCAAAGGGTCTTGCTGGGTGATAACAATCCACAAAGTACCAAAGTCTTGCCTCTTGTTCAAAACCTTCTACAACACTGTGTCCTCCTCCAAGACGAAAAAAACACAAATTCTTAACTCACAGAAAACATAATGAGGACCACCACACAGCAGAAAAAGCTTTCTAGATGTTCTACACCTTCTTTCTGGTAGCAAATGTTTACCACCATAAGTATAGCGAGTGATAGATCAGGAAGTATTGGTTATTTGTAAAATCTTTTCTTTTGTATCTAAAAATTATACCTATTTTCAGCAAGCAATGGATTTCCATGGACCAGAAAATATTTTGCCATTAAGATAACTCTTCTCTGCCTCTTCCTCTTCACTTAGAGCCTTGTTCTGTTGACATGAAACAACAAAGCTAGGTGATTCAAAGCACATCCGGACTAAGGGAGGGTGATGGGTGTTTCTACTATTTCTACTCTGGCAACACGACTTGATATAACAAGTTAATAGGAATTTTTTTTTTAAGTAAAAAGCCAATTATCTCTATCTCAAATGCCAGTGAAACCTAAAGGGTATTACCACTGCACACCATACAGAATGACAAAGGCATAGCCTCCATTCAGAGACTAAGTGAGAAAATGTCCAGAAAAGGAGGGTTAAGAGGATCTCATGGGTCAAGGGAAGTTCCCTTATATGATGTCTTCAATTATAAGGTCCCTGCAAGTCACATCTGAGGGGGACCTGTATCTGTTAGGAACCATATTACCCTAATGTCTGCCTTTTCCATCCATAAAGCAGTTTTTAAGAAGGTCTCCAAAAACTGCAGAACCGTAACTAGTCTCTCCTGACTATATCTCAAATTCAGCAGGTCCAAAACCTATCTTTCCCCCCCAAAACCTAATCTACTTCCCATCCTTTTTCCCTTTAATGGTATCACTACCCTCTTCCCCAGCACTAATACTAAAACTTTTGAGCCAACTTCAACTCTGCCACCTCCTTACGCTCCTATTGCATCAAGTTTACTACGTTTCCTCGTGTTGCAGTGACAGCACTGTGTCTCGCCCACTCTCAGTCACCCCGATCAAGACTGTCCAATCACTCTTCTTCCAGGTACCATGAACTTTCCCAACTCCTTATTCACTTCACCTGGAAATGCCCAACTCTTCACCTGACCTTCCCAACTCACTCCTCTCCAGCACTGAGAATTACTCCAGGCCTCCTGTGAGCTACCTTTTATCTGTAATAAAAAGTAGAGTGATATTTTGCCCTGTGTAATACTTACCCTCTGAATAAATCTTCTCTCTCCTACCAGTTTATAAACTCCTGGGGGGGGGGCAGGGAATATATCTTACTAATCTATGAACCACCCCCCAAGAGGACTTAATACACAGTAAGCATTTAACAATTGTTTCTTAAACTGAACTGGATCTCTAAATGATGACACATACAGCCTGAGAAATCTAATCAGGAGGGTATTATTATTATTTGCAAATTAACGTTGTTAAAAATAAAGACAGCCTTGCAGAATAAAATATAAAAGCAGCAACGGCCACACTAATAGCTAACATTTATAGAACATGTGCTCTGTGCCAGATACTGTCCTACATCCTTTCATGTTTTAACTCACTTAATCTTCATAACTTCCCTATGGAGAGAATAGGTATTATTATTTTATAGGTAAGGAAAATGAGGCCCAGAGAGATTAAGTAGGTTAACTAAGGTGATCTACTAATAAGAGGTACAACAGGTTTTGAACCCAAGCATTCTGATTCCAGAACCTGGGCTCCTTACTTCTCTGCTTCTCCAGGGTCTTTTGGAAGCCTGTGCTGCTAATAAGATAAACAGGCACAGAGTATGATCACCTGGGTTCATTCTGTGGTAAGGCAAAGGGGATGAGGGAAATGGATGGTTCAGGCCAGGGTCAAAGAAGTTTGGGTGATCAGTTTCAGTAAAATAAATTTAATCTAAGAACTTGATTTCAGAATAAATTACAGATCAACAGCAGTAGTAATAATAAAATAAAATTATAATAGGAGTCATTGAGTGTTGCTATGTGTCAGCCCTATGTTAAGTGACTGACATGCTTTTCACTTGTTTAATTTTTAAAAAAAGCCCTCTTTTTTACATCAGGACTTGGGAGCTGCTCTGTGGTGCTTGGAACAATGGCTTTCTGTGTAATGGAACTGTTATGTGGAGAGAATAAGATGCAAAGGAAAGTTCCAAAACATATGGGAGAATGTTTGCTGGAAAATGACTTGGTTAAAACCTGACAATCCTACCAGCATCCTGCAGGTTGAAGGATGAAGCTATGAATGTCACCGATTGATGAACAGCTTCATTTTAAATGAGGGGTTGCTCTCTGCCTATTGAAAAAGGCCAGTTTGCTATGAAGTTCCTAAGGTGTAAACTTTTCTGGCTAGCGCCACGAGATTTACTTGTCTGTTTTATGAAAAACTGGTGATCAGGAAAAGCTCTTCATTTTATGGACACGGAAAGAAAACAAAACTCAAGACAGATTATTTTGTTTTAATTTGTAAATAGATTTCTGAACCAACATCGAATCTAGATTAATGCATCCATAAGATCCAAACCATTTCTATTCAATCATGTCACTGCCCTAGAGTCATAACCTGTTATTGATACTTTCTAGCTCTGAAGCTGTTTTTAATGGAAAATTCTTTTTCAGTTATCCAGCCTTGTAATTAAATAATTTTGAAGGGGGGGAAGCCCTGTGCGAATAGTACAATTATTATCTCCATTTTACAGATGAGAAAACTAAGGATCAAACCTTTAAACTTTTGCCTTAGGTCAGATGGCTCAAAAGTGCTGGAACTAGGATTCGTACCAGGTCGCTGTGACACTACAGTGAAGGTACTTAATAGTGTGCCACATGTCTCCTTGGAAGAAAGAAAGAGGAGGGCCAGGCAGGATAAAGTAAGAGGGGAAAAAAGGGCATATATTTGTCATCTTTTAGAGTGTTTCTAAGGCCCCGTGTAAGATGAGCTATTAGAAAAGGATTAAATATAACAAACTGATTTGATTTCAGAGAACAGGGAAACCTAATGCAATTCAGTAAGTCTGAACACTTAAAAAAAACAATAACTAATGAAAACTCTATTATCCAAGAATAATTTGAAGTATCAATCATCAGCCTTCCTAAAAACCCATATACAGACAGGGCCATAAGGGATCCATTATGCAAACTTACTGACTGAAAAACTTCTTGCTTCATGAAAGCAAAAATTTAACTCTATGATTCGAGCTTTTTATGGAGCTTTTTTTTTTTTTAAACAGCTCTAGGTCAAAGAGGAAGGTTCATCTAATAAACCTTTTTCATCTCTAAAACTAAATGAAATTAAAGTTCAGTTATCTGAAAATTCCATCTTGTGCCTCTCAGCAGTTAACTCCAAACCCTATGCTTGTCTGAAATCTGACCAAGTTTCCCACTTACATAATAGAATTAACCCTTTATCAGTATACTCTGGGTATTGCTATAATTTGATTGTAGGTATGTATTATTTTATACATTGCATAACCCCTGCTAACCCTAACAATGTTTATAAAGAGGAAAATAAAAGCCCTAAGCAGTAAATTCAGAATTATGGTGTAATGTATCTGTCTGGCTCTGTATATATACAACAATCCTTCTTCTAAGACTTTCAGCTACAAAGAAATGCATATTTATATGAATTTCCCCCTTCCTTAGTCTATCTTAATTCCTCTTAATTCTAAGCACTCTAAATAAAATGGCTTTATGTTTCCAGGCCTTGAGGATTATTCATTTTAGAACAAATCATTTAATAAGTGACTTTCAGTAAATACCATATTATGTATTATGTATATTATGTATTATGTATAATGTTATTGTACATCACCATTTAGATTTCCTCTCCATTCCCCAAGTCAATAAAAACTAAACAAAAATACCTATTTGTGCACAAGCATGCATCTTTATACCTTCACTGTTATTGAATTCCACAAATTTAATATATCATCTGTTTCTAAATGGGTCTGTGCAAGCAGCCTATATATAGATGAACAGATGTCTTTAAAGCTGATGCATGGTGAATCAACTGAGCTGCCTGCCAGAAAAGGACTGGAATAAAAAGAAACAAACCGTAAAGTAGGGGAACCTAGGTTCTCCATTCCCCATGAAAATAATCAAGTTTTCCATTTGTTTCAAACACAGGTGATCAACTGCTATTTGAATAACTGGCTACTTGGGAAATCAAAGCAAGGGAAGGAACTTCACATATTTCTGCCCTGTACGACCATGGAGGTATACTGATGGTATTCAAGGGATAATGCCCAAGAAATGAACACATCAAACAATTGGGTCAACTGAGTCTGGAAAGAAAAAGCAAAAATAAGTGCTGTGTTCTCAAGTCCAGCTCTATGGCTTCCACTGGTCAGTAGTTCTGGATTTTACTGAAAAGGGAGATGTGCAGCTCAGTAGGTTGCTCCTACCTTATTCATATTTACCCATTATTGATTTCACCATGGCTTCTAGAATAGGGAGGCAAAGTATAAGTTATGAGGGAAGTAGAAAAGAAGAGGAAAGGGTTAGTATGAGAATGACTGGGAAAGAACAAAAACACTCCCTCTGCATCGTCCTTTGCTCAGGATGAAGACCTCTTCAACAAAGATTCTGACTGCAGGAACATTCCATTAACTCAGCTCTATTCGAAACACTGATGAATCTTTTTCTCAGTTCTTTAAATTTGGATATGAAACCTAATCAAATGACAAACTAATCAAATGACAAAATTTGATCACAGCTCTTCAGACTATTTATGTTACAAAAAGTCTCCAAAATAAACTTGTTGACAAATAAGGGAAATGCTCCTTGACCAGAAATTATATGCTAGTCCAAAAAGTGCTGTATCAGAAACTCAGTGAGGTTTACATGCTTGAGGAGAGCAAAAGGCAAACAAGCCTTCTCAAAAATCTTTTCTCTCCCCACCCCCACCCCCGCTAAGATATTTGACCCTAAGTTATGGAGGTTTTCATACTTCAGAGGAGGAAATTACTACCCAGAAATGATCAACTGAAAGACTGGCCTGGTTGGAGTTAAGTTTGAAAGCATGAGTTTTCATGAGAATTAAAAGTGACCCTCATACTAAGATACTAAAATAAAAAGGACGAATATACTAGAAAATAAATTAGATGTCATTTCTGGCATTCCTAAGGTACAACTAATACTAGAAGATTTCGGGACTTCCCTGGTGGTCCAGTGGGTAAGACTCCGCACTCCCATTGCAGCGGGCCCGGGTTCGATCCCTGGTCGGGGAACTAGATCCCACAGGCATGTGGCAACTAAGAGTCCACATGCCGCAACTAAGTCCACAAGCGGCAACGAAGACCCCGCATGATGCAACTAAGACCCGGCGCAGACAAAATAAATAAATATTAAAAAAAAAAAATAGAAGATTTCTCCATTTTGTTTTAATTCAATTTCATGATACTTACTTAAATGATTTAGAATAAGGAATCTTTTGATTTATCTCCTCATGAATTACAATCTACCTCACTCTTTTTTTTTTTTTTTTACGGTACACGGGTCTCTCACTGTTGTGGCCTCTCCCATTGTGGAGCACAGGCTCTGGACGTGCAGGCTCAGCGGCCATGGCTCACGGGCCCAGCTGCTCTGCGGCATGTGGGATCTTCCCGGACTGGGCCACGAACCCGTGTCCCCTGCATTGGCAGGCGGACTCTCAACCACTGTGCCACCAGGGAAGCTCTACCTCACTCTTGATAATGAAGAAATATGCAGAAAATCAACAAGAATATAGAAAACTTGAATACACTCCACCCAACAACTGCAGAATACATATTCTTCTCAAGCACACATGGAACAGTCTCTAGGACAGGTCATATACTAGGCCATAAAATGAGTCTTAGTGAGTTTAAATGGATTTAAATCATACAAAGTACATTCTTTGACTACAATGAAATTAAATTAGAAACCAACAACAGAAGAAAATTTGGGAAATTCATAATTATGTAGAAATTTAACAACACACTCTTAAGTAGCCAATGTGTCAAAGGAAAAATAATAGGGAAATTAGAAAGTATTTTGAACTGAACAATATATCAAAATTTATGGGATATATCTAAAGCAGTGCTTAGAGGGAAATTCATAGACTTAAATGCCTATATCAGAAAAGAAGAAAGATCTCAAATACATACTATAAAGCCTTCACCTTAAGAAGCTAGAAAAAGAAGTGCAAACTAAACCCAAGGTAAGTAGAAGAAAGAAAGTTAAAGCAGAAAGGAATTATACAGAAAACAGAGAAAACCAATGGAACCAAAAGTTTTTGTTTAGAAATATCAACAAAACTGACAAATCTTTAGTCAGAATGACCAAGAAAAGAGACATAAAACAGATGCAAAACTCAGCAATGTAAAAGGAGATATTACCACCAACTATAGTAAGTAAGAAAGTTAAAAGGGAACACTATGAAGAACCATATGCCAACAAACTAGATAACTTAGATGAAGTGGACAAATTCCTAGAAAGGCACAAATTACTAAAACTGACTCAAGAAAAAACAGAATATCCAGAGAGACCTATAAAAAGTAGAGAGATTTTCCTTTTTTTGAGGAGAAGAGAAAAACCAAGGCTCAGATGGCTTCACTGGTAAATTTTACCAAACATTTAAGAGAAGAATTAATAATAATCCTTCACAAACTCTTCCAGAAAACAGAGAAGGGAACACTTCCCAACTCACTTTATGAGGCTAGCATTACTCTGATACCAAAGCCAGAGAAAGACATCACAACAAAACTACAGACCAATGTCCCTTATGAACACAGACACAAAAATTCTCAACAAAATACTAGAAAACAGAAGCCAGGACTGAAACCAAATCTTCTGTATTCTTATGCTTGTATTCTTTCCCCCATTCTAGTGATTCTCAACCTTTACTTCCCAAATAAAATCATCTGAGAATGTCTTCAATTGGTCTGGAGTGGGGCCTGGACATCAGGGTTTTTCAAAAGCTTGCCAGATGATTCTAACGTAGTGTCAGGTTAACAACTGCTGCCCCATTTAATGCTACTTTGGCATAACTTAAATTCACTTTACACTGGAAAATTAAACATGTTCCATCCATGTTCATAATGCCAATTATAAATCATGCTGAGTAACTAGTACTGCGCAGATTTAATTCACCTTTCTTTTGATGCTCCCAATTAACTGCTTTTAAAGCACATCATCCTTTGGTGTGTACTGAACAATGGTTGAATCTTTTTAAGTTAAAAATTTTGTTTTAAATTTGTTTAAAAGTTTGTAACAGGAGAGGACTTTCATTTTCTAACACACTTCTTCCAGAAAAATTATTTGTCGTCTACTACTGTCAAGGGGAAAAAAATGGCTAAAGTACAACTTAATAAACAGATAAAATCTGGCATCTCTAGGCTCACTTCCGTGACTTTTCTATCTAACTCTAATGCACTTGATATGAGGCACCATCTTCTAAGTTCTCTTTTAAACACAGCCTAGCACACTTATTTCATAAATATTAATTGTTATAACTAATTTCAGATAGTATATTCTTACTCCAAATTCTGTTCTTTCTATAAATCCCCAAAGCCTGATCTCATAATAATTGGTACATTTTTCCTCCTCATTAACCTTCAGGTACCAATCCCAGAAGAAATAAGCAGATACAATTCAACTGAGCAATAGACAACACCACCTCTAGCTTCAAACTGGAGAATGTGTTTTACTGGGAAGAGAAGGAACAGTGTGGGTTTTAGCCTTATGTGAAGCTTAGCATGCTCATAATTAGAATATTCATCTTTGCAGCAGTGAATTACACCTATGTTATTGGTGTATTTTTATACTTCAGTTTACCCTATAAACTGCAAAATCACCCAAATTGTGAAACCACATCACCTATCACTTAGAACCAGAGACTATTCTCTGAACACCCACCCATTTCATTATTAGAGTATATGAATAAAAGTAGGTGAAGGGTGTTTATGTCAATTATATCTCAATTTTCAAATTAATTAATTATTTTTAAAAAGTAGGTGAAGGTACCCCCAGAGGAAGGTATTTCTCATTTCTGCTGCCTGGGCTACTTTATAGCATCACCACCAAAATAGGGATTGGGAGTCAGGATGAGCAAAGAGTTCTCCTCCATGCATCCTCTCATTCACTCATATAACAAATACATTAGGGTTCATACTAGTAGGCTGGATACACCTATGGTCTCTGCTCACATAAAGCTTTCAGTCCAGTGGGGAAACTGACATCAAATCACATATAAATAAGTACAAGTTGTGATCAATGTTTTACAAGAAAGAATAAAGGATATGAGAGAGGTCAGACCCTGGAATTCACAGTTACTCCTCCTTTAATATTCTGTGATAACTAACTTTCCACATTTCCTCTTCACTATTTTTTAGATGATTTTTTAATTCTCTTCACTATTACAGAGTCAATTATTTAAGATACTAACAATCCTTGAGAAACAGAGACGTCAGGGTAAGCTGTATTAAAATAAGTAAGTTAAGACACAGTTACATTTAGTCACTTTACACATATTTGCTTAGTTGCTCGAGGGTTCACATACTAGTTGGTCAGCACACCTATGCACCTCATATTCATGCCTTATTCAGTTATTCCTCAGTTCCTGTCAAAACTTTCCTTGGCATTCACTCAAGAAATATAAGGGTCTACTACACGTGCCAGCCACTGAGCTTGCTGTGGGGATATAGTAGTGACCAGACAGAGTCGCTGCCTTCAGTGGTTGTCTGAGGGAAACAACCATCAAATAAGGACTTATAAGAGTGAAGAGTATTTTCAAAGAAAACATTACTCAGACACCACATCCCAACCAAGTGGTTTGACGGTTCCCATGATTCAATTCATGCATTCAAACATCTTTTGTACTCTCAAAGCCAGGGCCGGGCGCTAGAAATAGATATGTGAATAAGACATGGTTCTCATGCTCAAGGAATTCTTAAGTCTAATGCAAAAAAAGGGACTCAAAACGGATAATTACAATGCTATAAGAAAGATATTGATGTCTGTAATATAGATTTTTTACTTAAAAAGTCACAGAAAAATGCAACTTTAGCTAGCACACACTACTAAGGGTCCCTGCCAAACTCAAGTCATTTGGTCTTATGTGTGCTACACAGATATGCATAAATAATAAAAAGATGTGTTGGTTTCTTAAAAATAGAAATTCAAATAGTTACGTACTTTTTAGGTGCTATGGGAATACAAAGGTGATACTACCCAACGCTGGAAGTCACAGAGAAACAGAAACAAGATCCTTTCTATGTGGGGTAGGATGAGTGAACATAAAAATTGGCCCTTAAAAATATTTTATCCCCATGATTAGCTTGAACTAATGTTTCGAGTAATTTTCTGATTTCATTCCCGAAAAGAATACTCCTCTGGGCCCCTGTTTACTGTAATCTCTCATAAGCCCTTCCTGAGAGAGACTAGAAAGATGTCAAAGAAGGGGGAGAGATGCCTCTGTGCTCCCTTACTCCCCTCCACTGCTCTTCCTGCTTCCTGGTTCTCATTCCTACCCTGTCCTACAGCATCCCTGGAATTCTTTTTTCTTTTGTTCCTTATATATAATTTCTCAAGCTCTCTAAGTTCTAAATTTCTCTAGTCCTTTTCATGATTAATTTTCTTCCGTCAACTTGGGAAACCAGCCGGAATGGGTTAGCACAGCGTACACAGCACTAAAAATGTATTTCTGGCCTATGCTTTTAATATAAACAATAGCATTTTAAAGGCCCAGTGTATTCTATAATTAGTCCTACTCTTAACCAGAAAGCATTTACTATCAACTTAACTATGACTCCGGGGAGAGGGGCAAGCATTGCATATTGAGTTGGTTATATGAATATTTTGTAAGTTCCAAATGAATGCAATACACTTAGAGAACTGACCTTTAAGGGCAGACCAAAAACATGAGAGAAAGAATGGGAAGACACGGGTTCCAGGCCTGGCTCTGCTGCTACCTAATCAAGTCACTTAACGTCTTTTAGCCTTGACTTTCTCACTATAATACAATTTGGAAAAATAACCCCTACCCTTTGAAGCTCAAAAAAACCTAATGTATGTGAAAAGTGCTTTGTAAAACTGTAACACAGACTATAAATGTTTCACTAGAGGTCTTTACATGAGATAGTTTTTCTCTAGGACAGGAGCAAGAACTGCTAGTACTGTAACCTGGTACCATACCTCCAATGAGATGCTTTATTCTGCAGAGTGAAAGGGCCTTATATAAAAAAACCTCCTTATTTAAAATCATGTCCCAAGTTGTGGGGCAGGGGGAAGAGGGAGAGGGGAGGGGAGAGGTAGAGAGGAGAACTGCTTCCTTTTAGAAGGCAGTTCTGAAACATGCAGTCAGTGAAGAAGCACTCTCTGTTCCCAGACTCTAGACAACCTGGTATGTATAAAGAGCAAGACGCAGAGAAAGGCAGAAGAATCAGCACACATTCATTAACAAAATTAAATATACAGGGAGTGTTCAAAGCATGCTCCTGAAGTTCTGAGCTGTCAATACCAAAACAGTGGTTAAAAGACCCAGAAAGGGGACTTCCCTGGTGGTCCAGTGGTTAAGACTCTGCGCTCCCAATGCAGGGGGCCTGGGTTAGACTCCTGGTCAGGGAACTAGATCCCACGTGCCACAACGAAGATCCAGTGCGTGGCAATGAAGACCCCAAGTGCCGCAATGAAGACCCCGAGTGCCGCAACTAAGACCAGGCGCAACCAAATAAATCAATACTTAAAAAAAAAAAAAAAGGACCCAGAAGGGTCCATTTATCTGTTGCCAGAGAATAAAGGATCTGCTAAAAGTCAGATCCAGAGTTAAGACAAAAAGGAGGAAGTAGAGGTGAGAGAAGGAAAGTTGATTCAGAGAGGGATCCTACTGATCCACCATCTAAAAGGCATATGGCTAAATGCACTGTGGTATCCTAGATCGGATCTTGGAACGGAAAAAGGACATCAGTGGGAAAACAAATGAAATCTAAATAAAGTTTGGAGTTTACTTAGTAGTGTGACCAATGTTAATCTTTTAGTTTTGACAAATGTACCAAAGGTATGTAAGATGCTTACATTAGGGGCAATCGGTGAATGGTGTATGAGAACTCTCTGAACTATCTGTGCAACTTTTTTGTAAGTCTAAAATTATTGCAAAACAAAAAGTTTATTTAAAAAACCCATGGATTTGACTATTTCAGAAAGATATACAAATCAATTACTAAAACATATCAAGGATCAGGTTTTTCTTTTTAATAAATTTATTTATTTTTGGCTGCATTGGGTCTTCGTTGCTGCGCGCAGGCTTCCTCTAGTTGCAGCGAGTGGGAGTTACTGTTCATTGCGGTGCGCGGGCTTCTCATTGTGGTGCCTTCTCTTGTTGCAGAGCACGGGCTCTAGGCGTGCCGGCCTCAGTAGTTGTGGTGTGCAGGCTCAGTAGTTGTGGCTCGCGGGCTTTAGAGTGCAGGCTCAGTAGTCGTGGCGCATGGACTTAGTTGCTCTGAGGCATGTGGGATCCTCCCAGACCAGGGATCAAACCTGTGTCCCCTGCATTGGCAGGCAGATTCTTAACCACTGTGCTACCAGGGAAGTCCCAAAGGTCAAGTTTTTCAAACTGAAGTGCTACCATGTATTGGACAGAAAGAAATTACTAATTCCTATAAATGATTAACTATGAAGAACAAATAATAATGGTCTACTAATAAATTTAAATTATAAAATGATTTGTGGCATAAACAAATAAACAATAATGTAATGTTTCAAAGACTTGAAGACAGGAATCCCTAATTCTTTTTAAAATCACACATACCAAAATCATCTGTGAGATTTCAAATTTGATTATTTTATCAATATGCTCATTCAACCCTTTCACAATCCCATAAATTTCTCTTTCATCTCTGTATATAGTGTGTAAACATGAGTTAAATTATCTCTCAAATGATCTGCTTTAGAAATCAGAAATAATACTAAAAATGATAAATAGCTTCTATTTAATCTGAATACTGGCAGGGATACAGGCAGAGATGAGATATTTTCCTGGGTTTGTAAACCTGGTAATCTACAAATGATAAGCTTATGAAAATCCAACCTGAACTACTAAAATACGCAAAATAAAGGGGCTCTGTATTGTGTAATAATACTTATAAAACAGTGAAAACATGCATGTATCATCTTGTTTAATTCTTAAAACAAAGCTATATGGAAGTTATTATTTTTTTTTATTTTTGGCTGCATTGGGGTCTTTGTTGCTGCGTGCAGGCTTCCTCTAGTTGCGGCAAGTGGGAGATACTCTTCATTGCAGTGGCTTCTCTTGTTGTGGAGCACAGTTTCTAGGCATGCGGACTTCAGTAGTTGTGGCTCACGGGCTCTAGAGCGCAGGCTCAGTAGTTGTGGCACATGGGCTTAGTTGCTCTGCGGCATGTGGGCTCTTCCTGGACCAGGGCTCGAACCCGTGTCCCCTGCAATGGCAAGCGGATTCTTAACCACTGTGCCACCAGGGAAGTCCCGAAGTTGTTATTATTATACTATTTGTAGATGAGGAAATTGAGCGTTAGAGAAATTAAGCAATTTGCCCAAGGTCATAGGGTAAGTAAAGGGTAGAACAGAAATTGGAACCCAGCTCCATTTGAATCGACAACCTGAGCCCTTAACCACTATCATATGTTGTGCTTCTTTTCTTTCATAAAACACACCAGTTCTGCATGTTTAAAAATGACACTATATTATCTGCATGATGTGGCTGGAAAAAATCATCTATACGTTTACCAACCAGGGGAAAGTCCAGGTGATTTCAGTGAATAGTTTATGGCATTTCAGAACTCTAGAATTGAAAATCTCCCCTCTATTCAAATTCCAAAAGACATAGAGACTATAGATAACAGTGGTCACATGTAAAGGTCATTCAAAGGGGCTCCTCCCAGAGACAGGAGGCAGTCTGGAAGGATACCAGAGAACTCCACAGGCCCGCTTCCCATTTGGCTCTCGAATAGGCAGAGAGTACCTGCTTCCTGGTACAACTTCCTTTCTGCAATTTGCCAGGGGTTCTTCCCTGGTACTAGGGAGATTCTGGGTTGATTCATTCATTAATTAATCAAGCTAATGGTTATCATGTACCTATTATAAGCTAGGCATTGTGCTAGGTGATATAGCAGTAAAATGGACAGATTGACGTCTCTGCCCTCACAGAGTATATGTCCTAGTGCGAAAAACAATACATAAGTTACATATAACTTCCGGTGGTACATTATGTGAAGAAAAACACAGTGGCATAAGAAAAGAGAGAGTGACGGTGGGTGGTCAATTTTAGACCAAGTTCACAGGGAAGGTCCTTCTGAGGAGATAGAGACTCTTACTCAGAAACCTAAACAGCATGATAAACCATGAAAAGATTTGGAGAAAGAGTGCTCCAGGCAGCAGAAATAGCAAGTGCAAAGGCACCGAAGTAAGAAAAGGCTTGTCTTGAGAAGGAAACTAAGATATAAGAAATGAAGAATCGAACATGCCGATTTCCTATACTATGAAGTCACTGGGTTGGTTGCACTACTACAGTGACTCATTTATCAATGATATCAACAGTTATTTAAGGTATGTATTGCCTCTCTTTTATAGATGAAGAAAAAGAGGTTCAAAGAGGTTAAGTAACTGTTTGCACAGCTAGTAAGAGGTAGAGCCAGAGTTCAAACACAGGTTGGCCTGATACCAAAATCTGTGCTTTTTCTATTACATCACATTTAATGCCAGAGTCATAGCAAAAATATTAATAATTATACATAAATAAGTAAATAAATCAAACCCCCAAATCCTCAAAAACCTGAGGCTCACCATTTCATTTTGGGTAGTTGCTCATCAGCCCCCCCCCCCCTTGAAGTAATCTTCTCTGACTGCAGCAGACATATCTCAAACTGCCAGCCACTTCAATGTCATCAGTCTCTTTCCTGAGGATCTATAAGGCAATGCTCAAAACAACCCTAACACAGAAGATCTGAGGATAACATGTACTTGCACCATACGTCTGAATGGGTGGAGATAAATTGGGAATGTGCTTCCTTTGGACTGGCAGGGCCATCTGAACAAACCCAACATTAAAGGCACCAGGAACAGCATTTTCCCTGCCACATTAGTTCTGCACGTTCACCCAGAAAACATGGGCAGCTTCGAATCTCATTTGCTCTTCCCTGCTGCATAACTGGTGCTGACATTTTGCACCCAACTTTGTTGAGGGCAGGTGACAGGTGAATAGACTCAAAGCTTGGAACAGGGTAGTTAAGCGAGAAGTGACAAAAAAATTTTTCCCTTAAAACTATATTAGAGTATTTATTCCTTCTATATCTTTATAATATGGACTTGAAAACATATAGCATGGTAGGATAATCATGACTGAAATAATAAGGGAGGCCTATATTCTCATATAAATTCTGTAAATACTCGGAAAGTTAGTTTTTTTCTATTAAAGTACTTCCAACTTAGCTTCTTGACATTTTTGAAATTAACTTTCAGTGTTTGTATAATTAATGACAGTTCACATAACTGACATTTTGATGAAAAAATGGTAAATTCTGGTTAAAATAATTTTTAAATGAAAAAAATTTTAGGGGAAGAATTAGGGAGCAGAAAGGTTATTAGGAATTAGAAATTTGGTAAAACGGGTTAAAACACACACACACACACAATATCTGAAAATTCTAATGTTTATGTGTAAACTTCTCCATGATATTTAAAGAAAAATGGTAATAATTTCTCAACCCTTAAATCCTAGGTAATATAAAATTTTATCTATTTTTCACAAAAAAAATAAAAGAATATTTAAAAATAAATTCTGGTAGAGGCTACAGCAAATTTTTTCCTTTCTGTAGAAGAATGAGATCCATAAAATTAAAGTTCATGTAATATATGAGGTGTGAAAGCTACAAGCCTATTCAGCTAAAACTGCTGGATGGGTTAAAATTCTCAAGACCAAATCCATAAAGGAAAAGCCAGTCTATTATAATACTGTAGCCCATTTAACTACTGTAGGATTTTCCCACGCCCCATCCCCCCAGGTTTAATAAAGGCATTTCAAAAGTAAACGTGTAAGTAAGTATAAGGGCGGGGATGTTGTCAGGAGAGCTGCAACTCTGTATTTCCTGAAGTTTGTGTGGTCAAATTTGCAAGTGGAACATTTCAATATTGCAGGTTCAACACAAAATTTTACAAAACAAACCTGCATTAAGTTAAAGCAGAACTGAAATCAAGGCCTTTTCTGGCCACTTCAGGAATGATTTGTGTGTTTTCCCATCATAGAAGCCTCCTTTTTATTTAGATGTTTGGCTCCTTCAACACACACCATGGCTCAGAGTGGACAGTCCAGCTCCAAAGCTAAAATGGAAGTAGAATGCAAAGTGATCAACCAATTACCCAGTTATCACATACCACATCTTTCTAGCATAATTCTGAGTGATGCAGAGGGTGCCACACCTTTCAGCAGAATGCTTATTTTTAAAATATCCCAGATACTAGCTTATAGTTTCCTTCCTCCTGCATTTTCAAATCATCCCAGTAATAACACTCTTCCCTAAGAAGTCTCCTGGTAGTTGTTTCAGAAAAGTGCATTAGACTTGTCTGACGCACTGTGTGATACACAAGCAAGACCCCTCTTTCTCTGGCTCTTCTGATTCTCTGGAGCATGAAAACAGCCAGAACTACAGCAACAGCTGGGGATCATTAAACTGACAGAAATAGCATAGGAGACTCCATTGGTGTGTGAGTGGGGGGAGGAGAGGCTCAGTATCAGATTTAAAAAAATCAAAAGGGCAACAGGAAAGCAGGGGACGGGGTGGGCAAGGTGAAGCCCAAGCAGTGCATCTCACCCGAATTTACACAGCTAAAGGGACGCACTGAAGCAAATAAAGGGACAGGTGGCTGCAGCCTAACTTGCAGCCACCACCTATTCTCAGACGGAAGGTTAGTCAAACCTAAAAATGTGGGTCAATGACAACAGGCGGCAGGGAGAGGCGGGAGGGGAGTTGTGGCGTCTCAAACGCTAACCTTGGGTCATCCCCAGTCTGGAGGAATCACTTAGAGGATGTGAGTAAGTTCTGGGGCTGTGCGGACAATAAAAATCAACTCCAAGATGGGGTAGGGGCAAGGGGAATGAGAATAGGTGGCAACCCCTAAGTGGACTCAGAGACCAAACCGATCCCAAGGCATCCCTTCAACTGGGGAGGACCAAACACTAGATGAAATGCAGGCTCGCGGGCTGTTCATGCCAGAGCAGAGCCACGCCTCCAATGCTAGCTTTGTAACCTGGCAGGCCTCCGAAGGTCGGTACAGGAATGTGCCATCTGCCTGGCCCAGTGCCCGAGTGTGTTCAGCACATATCTGAACGCCCTAGACAAGCTTTAGTCAGATGGCCCCATGGGAGTGGGCTTGCATATCCTGATCTATGCCTTCAAGTCTGGTTAGTCCCAGGATCCCGGGGTACCTTCTCCACCCACACACTCTCTAGGCTGTCATTTAATATCATCAAGGCCTCTCCCACCAAGGCATTTTCTTTATAACTAATCTTACAGGACTGCAGTTTCAGACAGTTCCCCCACCTGCAAGCCTGAACAGGAAATGATTCAACTGCAGATATTATGACTGCAACTCTCTTTGGCAAGAGTGTTTAGTAACTGTGAGATTGCACGAACTTCAGCTGAACATTTTATTTGATACAGCTAATGATTTACTAGAGAAGGCTCCAGACTGACGGCTGTTCTCAGCAAAAAACAACCACTATACTACCCTCCTTCTAGAATGGATTGCTTCTTTTCTAACCCACAAACCCTGCAAGAAAATCTAATGCATATTTCCAAAACCTGGTTTTCTATAATGAGTTAAAAAAAAACCTCACAACAGTTGGCTCATTCTGAATATTTGAAGTTAGTATTAAGCAGGGTAGAAGATATACAAAAATAAATCCACTAGAGAGGAGACTAACAAAGAATTTAAACTATACGTATATGTAGTTTATACACACACAACACATACAGTTTATTTTAAGGCTGCATAACATCAAAGGCCAGGATATATTTTAACCAAACTATTGTGACTATAATCACTTCTCAGTGTGTGCAGCCTAGGTGGGAGTAATTGTATCAATATATCTCTCGGCAACCTTTAACAGAGTAAATTCTTTACCTAAAAGGTGAAAAATAAATGTCATAAATCAATCACTTGCTATGTACATGTCTTGGTAAAAGGTAGGAATTGAGAAGGAAAATACCCCAATATATTTATATAATACTTTACACAGCTACTTTCACACGTATGATCTTATGAGTTAGGACGGCAGACATTATACCCACTGTACAACAAAAGAAACTGGTATGCCAAGGTTAGAGCCACTTAGCCAAGCTCCCCACTGGCAAGATCAAACCAAGAACTTCAGGTTCTTGACTATCAGCTCAGTACCGAGCCCTAGCTGCCTACCACAAAAAGGCTTCTGCCCTCAAGGAAGTAATCTCTGACACCTAATGCCTTGGCCAGTGTTTCTCAGATGTACTAAGTTTCTTCCCAGTAAGAATCTCACCAATCTCCTGGTCCAAAATCATATCCTGAATCGAATTCAAGACAAGTATGTGAAAAGGTTATTTATTAATATCACTGACAATTAAAAGATGTGAGTTCATTCTGAAGGCTATAATTATTAATATGAGATTGAATAAAACTGAATTAAGACAGAATGCTCAAAATATATCTGTCACTTTGGGACAAACACTGCATTTTGCTTATGGGCATGATACCGCCCTCTAGTGCACGGTAACCTCAACAGACTCAGCTAATGCATATTGACCACCTACTATGTATAAATGTACTTTGCTAGCATTTTGCAGGGAAAAAAAGAGAAAAGGTTAAGCCTATCACACACATACAATCATAAAAACTATAAAAGCCCCCCTCAAGGAATTTATAAATATAATGGAGAAGATAAGGAACGTAAAACAAAGTCACTGTAATCAAAGACAGTATTATAACTGCTTTAAGAGCTTGCAGATAATAAATTATTCGAGTACAGAAAGGATTAGATAAGCTTCATTGGAGCAGCACCATATATGCCACCTTTGAAGGACTCCAAAAACTAAAGATGAATGGCATGAGCCAAGACCTGGCCCAGGAAATACTATAAGGATAAGAACGTAACCAATACACTCCAGTTTAGCTGGAGCATTAAAGGGAGTGGTGGAAGATAGCTGGAAAGGCTGGCTAAGGTCAGAATGTGAAGGGTCTAGAACTGTGCTATCCAGTATGGTAGCCACTTGCCACATATGCTATTTAAATGTAATTAAAATTAAATAAAATATAAAATTCATTTTCTCAGTCACTCTAGCTACATTTCAAGTCTCCACAGCTATGTGTGTCTAGTGGCTACCATAGTGGGCAAGACAGCTGTAGTACTGGGTAATACTGCACCAGATGGTTGTATTAAACCACAAAACATCAATTTCAAGGCTGATCAATCTTTCAAGCTCACTCCTCCCAAAAAATGGACATCTGATCCTTGCCAAAGTCTATTAATAAAGAAAACCACAGGTCCTAATGCCATAAAAGGTAAATTAAAAAGTCTGGTCTCTATCCTTCTAGGCATTTCCAACTGTCAACTAAAACAATAAGTACTACACATGGCCTCCTATAAACAATTATCTCTAAAAACATGTGCCAGCTTTTAGAATCTTTTTTTTTTTAATTAGGAAAAAGAAAAGACAGAATTAAAACCATGAAAGAAGAGGAAATATTATTAGGGATTTATCTATAATAATAAAACACAAGGGGCTTCCCTGGTGGCGCAGTGGTTTAGAATCCACCTGCCGATGCAGGGGACACAGGTTCGTGCCCTGGTCCGGGAAGATCCCACATGCCGCGGAGCGGCTGGGCCCATGAGCCATGGCCGCTGAGCCTGCGCGTCCAGAGCCTGTGCTCTGCAACGGGAGAGGCCACAGCAGTGAGAGGCCCGCGTACCGAAAACAAACAAACAAACCAACAACAACAATAATAAAACACAAGACTAGGAAGTTATTTCCACTGATCTTCTTTGCGTATTTAAAGGAAGAACTATCCTTCAGACACTTGCTTCACCTCAAAAGGAGTAACATCAGGCATCTTTTACATCTAATGCACAATCTATTTTGTGCAGTTTACAAAATAATTATTTTTAAAAAACAATGTGTATATATATTTGTAGAAAATATAACGTGAGTCCTCTCAAGATCCAGAAGACATACAGAATTCTAAGTACAAGGTTCTAAGCACAGTATAAAACCAGAAAAACATACAGTCGATTGTTTAGGACAGTTGTCTAAAATTACCATTGTGACCCTACTTATGACAAGAAGTCTGTATTTCTATTTCCTATACACTCCTGCACTTAAAACAAAGATATTCTTAATGATCAGACTGGGAATCTAGAACACTATAGTCCTCTGGAATACAGAAGTCAACAGTAGCAGCCCAAAGCCTTAAGTCCAGAGTCACATTGTCTCTCTGCCTCTCAAACAACCTTCCCTCTAATGTTGCCATGGTGCTTCTCTGACATTAGTCCAGAGCACTTCTAGATATTCAAAGAAAAATCAACTGCCTCTCAACCAGTTTTTTAAAGTAATCTCTTTGCCAACTGGGCACTGATAAACGTTCATCCCCTCTTCAATGAACTCATTCATTGCTGATTCCACATGCTCAAGTCATCCTGTCAAATGTCAGTAAAGTTCCAAAGAGATCTCAAAAATTCAAAAGAAATATCCAAGTTTTTAGAAAAGCAGCATTTATGTAACCGATAATAGAGATTGTATTTAAATTCTGATAATGGATAATAGAGGATTTCCAAGCTAGGAGGGGGAAAATGTTGATAATTCTTTTCCATTCACATTCGATATAATTTGGATAAAGTCACCACCCTTTTTTCATAACCCATAACCCTTCTGAAAGAATTTTTTTTCAGCAGTTTCAGCAGTTTTTTCAGAACTTTCAGAGATGTTCACAAGGGAAAGCTCCTTTATGGATGTTCACCTAATAAACAGTTTCCTGCTATCTTCCATACACTTGGATGCAATTCTAATGTAATTCTGCAATTACTAAAAAGATCGGTAAGGCCAGTCCGAATTGTTCACCCTAACCAAAACTAACATGAAATACAAATAAAAAGCCTGCCAAGTGTTATTTTATTTTAAATTATGGTATCTTAATGTTACGAGATCTTAGAGGTTATCTATCTGCTTTCAGTACTTAACAAAAGAAACTGAAGTCATCATCAATAGCTGCCTATTGATTTGTACAGTACCCATGGCCAGAGTATGTTTTATTGGTAAAACAGTGTTTCAACCCACATACAGGCGGAAAATCCCATCTTACCAAAGAAAAGATTTTTCTCCATTCTTCCATAATCTAGTTTTGATATATGAGCTCTGCATGGGTGGAAGAAAAGGAATAAGAAAGTGAAACATACTAAACACTGTCCCATCAGGTCATGAAATACAGGACCCTACAGGTCCTTGCTCAGTTACCTATCTGCTAAGTGCTCAATAAGCTTTAATAAAAACCATCCAAAGAAGAAATCATCCAAAGTCAAAGGTTGGATGGCTACAGAGAAACAGTGAAGGGATAAAAGACAGCAGTAGATAGAGGAGGAAACAAAAGCATGCAAATCCCACAGGGATAAATATGCCAACCTTCCCGTAAGCTGTGATAAGGGGCCAGGCACACTGCTGAGCAGCTGTCCTTTCCCGGCTTCAGGACAATCCATGAGAGTGGCAGAATCCTGCAGGTGGGCTGATAAATCCTGGTCTTCTCCTCCAGCCTGGGGGAGATGTGGGACTCCAAAGGCCAGTGCTGCAACAAACTCATCCTCCTCCCCTCACTCTTTAAAGAGCCCGTTTATTATTTGCTGAAGATTTGATTAGCACTGCTCTTTAAGTTAAAGTGGGCACTTCATTTCTGTAGCCCTAAGGGTTGCAAGAACAGCTAGATCCCAAGTTTACTTAGGGAGTGTGGCATTAAAAGCAGAAGGTCAGAATCAGTAAGTCTCCTGGAAAACATTTCTTCCTGTCAGCACTGGGCCTCGAAGCGGACACCTCCCTCCTCTACCCAAATGCCAAAAAGCAGGATTGGGAGGATTTCAATGCGCAGAGCTGGAAGAGAAGAGGGTTCCCTTAGAGAAAATGCTCATAGCAACCCACCAACCTCATTCACCCAAAATAGTAAACAGTTGGTTTCTCTGCTCAGAACCAAAAGGCTTCTGCCAGACAGGCAGCATCACATGACCAGGTTCCCTCTTCTCTCTACCTCCCTCCTTTCTTGTGCAAAGTCTGCACCGAAGTGGAACAAGGAGCTATAACACTACACTATTTTATTTCACTTGACATTTTTTAAAAAATATTTATAGATGAAAGATATCAAATTGGGAGGAGGGGAAGATACTAAGAGAAAAACTCAGGAAGAATTTACTTTGAAACAAGCCATATCACAGCACTAAGAAGGGTAGCACAAACATAGTGGTTAATTAGCAAATGTGCCCAATGAATGAACAAATGAGTGAAGAGACAGATATTCCTTAGCAAAATATTTTGCTGATAAAATCTCTAAAAGAAGGTATAGCTCAGTACATACTTGACTTGCTCATTTAGAAAGAAAATAAAGGCTCTTAAGAAGCTGGCTAGTGTCAGAGACAACGTATTGTGACAACAGTGGCAGCCCACCAAGAATCTGAGATTCATACTCTTACGTTGTCGGCCTCGACTTACCTTACACTTTGATATTACTCCTCACATGTCAGAGTCACATCATGAGAATTGCTGAGTAGGCAATCAGGGCAACTATCCTAACAGACTGAATTGAAAAGCCTACCCAGCTAATTATGCAAATAGCTGCCACCAGACACTCACTGGCATTTTCACTTAAAGCAGGTGGTGGTGAAAGGCTGGCAGCACAGCTGGTGCCAGATGCGCCACCATATTCTTCTCCCCACAAGGTTCCTAAGCACTTGAAAGCTGAGCAAGGGATACAGGGTAGAGGCAGAGAAGCAAAAACCTCCACGCTGAGCAATTTGTTCCAGTAGGAAAAGAGGTGAAGTATAAGAATCAACCGCTTCACCATCACCTGCATGGCCCCTACTCAAGGTGCCAATCCGGGGGCTCTGAGTAGAGTCACTTATCCTCATCCACCCCCTTGCATTGTAAGATGCTCAATAAATATTTATAAAATGGAAATGAAAGAAAAAGGGAAAGGAAAAAGAAAAAGAACATATCAGAGATCCTTAATTTAAGCAACATCTTTTCCCAACAAGACTATGTGAAGAGAATTATTTGGCTAATATCAGAATACAAATACTACTGATAATTTGCAGGTGAGGATGCGGAGAAACTGGGACTTTCGGACATTACTGGGGAGAATGCAAAATGATAATGTTATTTTGGAAAACAGTCTGAAATTTCTTATAAAGGTAAACTTACACTTATCATACAACCCAGTAATCCCATTCCTGAGTATTTAAACAAAGAGAAATGAAAACATATGACCAAATAAAAAGCTGTATGTGAATATTCACAGCAGCTTTAATTGCCAAAAACTAGAAGAAAAACAAATGTCCTTCAACTCGTGGTACATCCATACAATGAAATATTACTCAGCAATTTAAAAAAACTCCGAACTACAACAATACGTATGAACCTGAAAAGCACTATGCTAAGTAAAAGAAGACAAATACAAAAGGTTGCACACTACATGATTACACATTTATATGAAATTCAAGAAAAAGCAAAACTATAAGGGCAGAAATAAGATCCGTGGTTGCCAGAAGATGGGAATAGGGAGGAAGACTGCCTACCAAGAGGTACAATGGAACTTTTTGATAGAAATTGTCTTTATCTCTTGGTTGTGGTGATGGTTTACCTTTTACCAAAACTTATTGAACTGTACCCCTGAAAAGGGTGACCATTACTGTATATAAATTTATCTCAATTTTTTAAAAAAGCAGATTATAAAATATTATGCATAGAGGCAGAATGGAATAGTAGTTAAGAATATAAGCTCTAGAGCTAGTCTGCCTGGGTTTAAATCTTGGTTGTCTTTACCACATACTCGCTGTATGACCTTGAGATACTCAACATCTCTATGCCTTCATTTCCTCATCAGTAAAAGTGGGGATAACAAAGCTTTGGGGAGCTTTTGGGATTTCTGATTCGGGTCGTCAGATGTTGCAGAGGTGCAGAAAGACTTATCTGAAAATTCTGTGGAGAGTCATCCTGTGTAGCTGGTAGGAATATAAAATGGCAGAACCGCTTTGGAAAACAGCCTGGCAGTTCCTCAAATGCTTACACAAAGACTTACCATATGACCCAGCAATTCCATTCCTAAGTATTCATCCTGTAGGGTTGCTGTAATAAATGAGGTAATACATGCAAAGCACTGAGGACAGTGCCTATTCTATAAGATTCAGTAAATGCAAGCTGCTGTCATCACACGATTATGTAACACGTAGATAAACGTGTGCACAGAGGAGAGTGGAAGGATGGTGGTAGGAATAGTATGCTTTTATTTTCTTTCTCCCTTCTGTTTATCTGTATCTTCTAAATTTTCTACATTAAACAACTACTGCCTTTATAATAAGCAAAAAAAATTCTTGTTTCAAAAAACAATGAAAGAAAGGACACTGGGCTGGAAATCAGGAGCCCTGTTTTTCAGCTGCGCTGCTAATTACTTAGTTGTAGGACTGCAGGGCATCACCCTCATCTCTAAACAGAAGGGGCCAGAGCTGACAGGCTCCATCTCTAAAATGGAATGGTTCTCTAAGATGTATGGCAGGACTGGGCAAGCTATACCCTTTGTTTTATTTTTCGTTCCATATTTCTGTCTGCCTACCATGTGCCAGGCACCGTGACACAGACAGATAAAACACTCAAGTCACTCCCTTCATGGAGCTTACAATACAGGCTGTTCAAAGAAATGGACAGACGTGTACCCAATTATACAATCGTCGGCATGACAAGTGCTCTGATGGGAACACAAAGAGGGGACCTAACAAGGTTCGAAGGAGTCAGAGAAGACACCTGAGCCAAGTCCTGAACACTTTTTTTAAAAAGTCAACCAAAAAGATGGGGAAAGGAATTCCAACCAAAGGGAGAGAAATGTTAAAAAGCAAAAGGTGTGAAAATAACAATTTCTTGGGCAACGGAGGAGAGAGAGGAAGAAATAAAGGGTGCTTTGACAGCAGTGTGAAATGAAGAGAACCAAGACCAGCCGTGGGAGACTAGTTAGGAAAAGGGAAATGAGAGGTCAGGCTGTTTGCTGATAATCTCCAGAAATCATATAGAACTGTAAATGTTTTATTCTTTCTCAAACATCTATATATGAATAAACCTGATAAATATTAGTCTGAGATGTACTTTACTATATTTACAAATATAGCATATACTTACAAAAATTTTACAAACAAAAATGTCAGTTCACTTCCATTTTCCATGGTTAATTGTACACACTTGTTCATTCAGTAAACATTTATTGAGTGTGCATTATGCACATGCTAGGTGCTGGGTAAGAAGGGAGACACAGACAGTAAACAAATGAACCACCAAAGCAAGCAAGAGAACCAGATTGCTTTTTCTTCTGAGATCTACTACCCCTCTGAAGCAGGATAGAGGCAATGTGATAGCAGCTGAGAGCTCTGCACTTGGAACCAGGAAGATCTTTGTTCAAATTCTTGCTCTTACTACCCACCACCAGTCTGGCTTTGGGTAAGTCACTTAACCTCTCTGAGCTTTCATCCCACCTGAAAATGGTGGTAACATCACCAAATTCATATGGTTGTAGGGTGAATTTAATGAGACAATCAATAATCAATATGTCATATGTACAGAAAATGTTCAGCAAATGGTTCTTTTTAATATTGTTTAATTATAGTCTTCCACTTTTAGGGCAGCCCATGCTCTCCCATTAAACGGACAAAATTACTCAGAGTAGAAAACAGGGGGAGAAAGGTATAAAAAAGATCTGTTTAACATTACTAAATTCACATTTAGTGAATTCACTAAATGTTTTCTTGTAAAGATGTCATGCTTGGAACTCACATTCCTTTAGGATTTCTCAAACTGTTAACATTTGCCTATGTTACAAGACCTAGTAAATTAAATAAAAACCATCACCCAAAAAAGGGAGCCAGTCACAATCTCTCCTGGGATTCCTTCGTTCGGACTCTGACTAACACTGAGTCATGCAAAGACCAGAAACAACGAAGAGCACTGATAAGCAGTCTGCACACAATTGGGGAGCAGAGTTGCCAGACTGCAGACTGACCGTTTACTGCAAGCAGAACTTTCTGAAACAGAAAAACAAGATGGAAGAAGAGTTTTCTAACTGGCTGTGCCTTTGAGTAATCAAGTCTTCAGGAGAACAAGGCACACCAATTAATATGTTTCTCAAGGAAAAAAAAAAAAAGGCTGCTGCCTCCCTATAATCACATACTCAAAAATGTTTTAGCCACCTTTTTAAAATGTTTATTTTTGGGGACTTCCCTCGTGGTCCAGTGGTTGAGAATCCATCTTGCAGTGCAGGGGATGCCGGTTCGATCCCTGGACAGGCAACTAGGATCCCACATGCCGCAGGGCAACAAAGCCCATATGCTGTAACTACTGAGCCCACACGCCACAACTAGAGGGTCCTCACACAGCAACTAATGAGCCTGTCTGTGCACCACAACTAAAGAGAAGCCCGTGTACTGCAAAGAAGAGCCCACGTGCCGCAACGAAAGATCCCCAGTGCTGCAACTAAGACCTGATGCAGCCAAAAAAAAAATTTATATATATTTAAATAGAAATAAAAATAAATAAAATGTTTATTTTTTACAAACGACATTGTACAACACAAAAAGAAACTGTCTTCCCTGGGACCCCAGACCTTAAAGACCAAAATGATTTTATTTAAACTTTCCTCCCTAAATTTCCTTTTGCAATGAAACCAGGCAGTGATACTTCAGACCAAACAGAATGATTTCAAGTACAGTCTACACATTTTTAAAAAATATTTTATTTATTTTTTGGCTGCGTTGGGTCTTCGTTGCTGTGCGCGGGCCTTCTCTAGTTGCAGTCAGCGGGGGTTACTCTTTGTTGTAGTGTGCAGGCTTCTTATTGCGGTGGCTTCTCTTGTTACAGAGCACGGGCTCGAGGTGCATGGGCTTCAGTAATTGCAGCACACAGGCTCAGTAGTTGTGGCTCACAGGCTCCAGCGCGCAGGCTCAGTAGTTGTGGCACACGGGCTTAGTTGCTCGGTGGCATGTGGGATCTTCCCAGACCAGGGCTCGAACCTGTGTCCCCTGCATTGGCAGGCGGATTCTTAACCACTGCACCACCAGGGAAGTCGCCTACACTTTTTTTTTTTAACTGAAGTAAAAGTCTATCCCTATAAACAGACAGAGTACCACACTTTTACATATCTTTCTCTTATTAGTGGTTTATAACCTCCTTTATACAGATAGTCCTCTGTAGACAACCGTCATGCTTCCAGGGAACCCCAGGATCTTTTTGCCCACCTAATACCATAGAGGACACCTTTTTTGCTGCTACTCTCCTCCAGTCCCCTTCTTGTCATTAGTGTAGAGGGAAGCCAGCAGCTAGAGAAGCTTCTGAACAACCGAGCATCCCTGCTATGCTCCATTCTGCCTCAAGGTCTCTGGGCTGTGCTGTGTATTAGCAAGACAAGCCTAAAAAAGCCACAAAGCCAGGTTCTTCCCTTTAGGTACTGGAGCGCTGATCTAATGAGGCTAGAAATCCGTGCGCTCGTGCTTCCCCATAACTGCCTGTGCTAGCCCTATAACATACCACCATTTGCACTTCTTCAGTGGTCCAGATGTCACCAGCCAAACAAGCCGCCCACATTATAAACTGGCAACAAAATTATTAGTGCACAGTTCTAAGAAAAAAATAACAGATGATGTCAAACTACATTTCTGCTGGCTCTTTTTTTTTTTTTTAATTTACTGATTTATTTGGCTGCACCAGGTCTTAGTTGTGGCACATGGGATCTTTAGTTGCAGCATGTGGGATCTTAGTTGCAGCATGCGGGCTCTTAGTTGTGGCATGTGGGATCTAGTTCCCTGACCAGGGATTGAACCTGGCCCCCTGCATTGGGAGTGTGGAGTCTTAGCCACCGGACCACCAGGGAAGTCCCTCTGTTGGCTCTTTCTCATTACTTCATTGTCTTCAATTCTATCTTTCAAAATCAAAAGCGGCTGGAACTCCTCCAGCAGAAAGCCATCTCCCCTCACTTTTCTCCACTGAAGCAAGAATACTGCATGTTAATTCTTCTGCAAATCCAGACATCTTCCCTAGAAGTCAGGATGCTCAGCAGCCACTCACTCACCAGGGTTACATGTTTTGTTTCACAGGCATCAATTCTGTAGTTCACATAGATACACACAAGTTCCAATCCAAGGACAGTACACACAGGGGAGCCATTTAACTCATGGTGTCTGTAATTTGGGAGTCTGAAAGCAGTTTTAGTCCTTTAAGATAGTGAGTTTATTTTATTTTATTTTATTTTTAGGCCACGCCGTGTGGCATGAGGGATCTTAGTTCCCCGACCAGGGATCGAACCCGTGCCCCGTGCAATGGAAGCGTGGAGTCTTAACCATTGGACCGCTAGGGAAGTCCCTAAGATAGCGAGTTTACTGAGCTCCCTATACTCAGAGAGTCAATTCCAATTTGGAATGCTTCATAATTTTAAAGAGAGTAGAGTCCTTCATCAACCATCTTAACCTGAAACTCTGATACTATTCAACAACAACAAAATTTTATCAAGACTGTACTGCAAAGAAGGTATCAACATTTCCCAGGATGCTTTAAAAAAATAAACTATCTAAGGCTGCACAGGCCCACTGAAAAGATTCAGTTAAATTTAGATGAAAATAATTTCATAACTTTAAATGTAAATGGTTGAGAAAGTTCAAAGCTGGATTGGGCCTTCTTTGTACAACTTTGTTATTTTAAGAAAACAAATACTATCTTGTTTTATAATTGAAAATTATATAAAATATATTTTATATAAATTATATATTTTCAATTATTATAATTGAAAATAAATTTTAAAAATTCAAAATTGACTACTACTTGTTTTGTAGTTAAAAAAAATTAACCTAGACTTCTCAAATTTCTTAGGTCTCAAATTCTCAGGTAATTTCAAGATAAATGCTGCATCTGGTCAGAATTCAGGCTACGGTTCTGAACATATCAACACATCAGCCTTTTTGTTAGGAAACAGTTAATTTGTTGTTGTTAAAAGAATGTTTTTGTTAAAGAGTGTTCTTAAATACTTTTAGGAGTGCTTCTCTTTTTTGGTTTGTGTACACAGGGACATACACTGTAACATTACTTATACTTTAAATTACTAATTTAGAAATAAAGTTTTTTTTAATTATACTTAAGAAAAGGAAACAGTAAGTTTTCTGATTAGTAAAACTACGTGAATGTTAAAGAATAATTAAAATCACCTCTAAACCTTATATTTTTATGAAAAGCAACAGAGAACCAAAAATTATTTTCTGAATCCAGATCGTATATTTAAACTTCATCCCCACAA
This sequence comes from Neophocaena asiaeorientalis asiaeorientalis, assembly GCF_003031525.2. NCBI lineage: Eukaryota > Metazoa > Chordata > Mammalia > Artiodactyla > Phocoenidae > Neophocaena > Neophocaena asiaeorientalis. The sequence continues at coordinate 8,113,228 of NW_020172451.1, read as the reverse complement.
ATCCAAGCAATCAAAATGACAAGCAGAAGCACAGCACTTAACTGAGAGCCTAGAAAAGGATTTCATCAAACAGAATCCTCAATCTAGAATCTCAAGTTAAGATGTGTGACAAGGGACACTCCACTCTTTAAAATTATGAAACATTCCAAGTCGGAACCGACTCTGAGTATACTATCTTTTAGGAAACTCAGATCTGCCACCTGTTGACATCCATCATCTTAGAACTCTGGCTCAAAACTTACCTATTCCAAGAAACCTTCCCTAATTAACCTCTAAAAACTCTGGTCACTCCACCTGCTATACCTTCAGTATAAAATTTCCTCTTATTTTGTAGTATAATGACCAAGTCTATCTTCAACTGAATGTTAAACTCTTTGAAGAAAAGGATAAGCATCTTGTTTCTTACTTTATTTTGCCATAAAATAAAATAAAACAGGGCTCTATCCAATGGATACTCAATAAACATTACCAAATACCCAGAGCATCTAGCCCACTATCTTTCAACCGTATGCTCACTAATTATTGAATCCTTAGTAATGTTATTTATCATCATTGCCAGATCCCAGACAAAGGGAAGGAGAAAAGGTCAAATTCAAATTAGCCCCTGGTACTGATAAGGTCTAGATTGTGGTGGTCTATATTTATGTTAAAACACAGGTTAAAAAATTATTCATGAGGGGCTTCCCTGGTGGCGCAGTAGTTGAGAGTCTGCCTGCCGATGCAGGGGACACGGGTTCGCGCCCCAGTCCGGGAAGATCCCACATGCCGCGGAGCGGCTAGGCTCATGAGCCATGGCCGCTGAGCCTGCGCGTCCGGAGCCTGTGCTCCGCAACGGGAGAGGCTACAACAGTGACAGGTCTGCATACCGCAAAAAAAAAAAAAAAATTATTCATGAGTCTTCAAGCTCTTTTATACTGTATCTAATCAAAAGACTGCATGGTTTTAATAGTCAGGTGCTTTGGATTTGAAGGTACAACCCTTAGCTCCAGCACTTACCAGATAGGTTCCAGTTTCTCTCAAAGCAAAAGTTTACTTAACTTGAAGGACTGGGGTTGGTGTTAAATGAAATAACTGTTTAAAGTGCCTACTACAAGGGAGGAAGTCAATATATGTTAGCTATCATTACTGTCAAAGTGATTAATTATAAGCTAAGAAAAACTATTCATAATATAAATTTTACTATATTATATTATGGTATCAATTTCCTGATAAAATATGGTATATAAAATATAATGCCTTCTTGAATGGGATCTGTTTACCACTGTACTAAACTTCCCTAGAAAAATGATCTCTGTTGCAAGGTAATTTGCCAGGGATCTGGGGAAGAAGGTTTTGCATACATGCAAAGACATATTTCCTAGAAAAAGTCAGTGTTATGCAACATTTTCACATTAACAGATCTTAGAATTCAAACGCCCAACTTTTTACTGTTACCGAACTATCGTCGTCATCCCCTGATCCCTTACAATCCATGTCTCACTGGCATTTCAAAATGTGGCTGCAGTGTCCAAACAGGTTGGGCTTTCATATGGCTTATTCAGCAAACCTGTTAAGAATCCTAATTAAAGTCCTGACTGGAGAGAGATTAAAGTAACAACAAACTATCACGTCATAGCCATTAGACGAGTCAAAAATTTTAAGAGTTTATAACACCTATATCTAGCAGAGAGGTGGGGAAAATGGTACATTCATACATGGCTAGTGGAATGTGAAGCATTACAGTCTGTTAAAAAGCAATTTGGCTACTGCATTTATGGAACTTAAAAATCCATATCTCCTTAACTCATCAGTCGCACTCCTAAGAAGAGACACCACAGAAATAAAAACATACATAAAAAGGATGTTTATTGCAGCATGTTTCATAATGGCAAAAAGAGAAAGAAACAAAATGAATATAATATCTTCCGATACAGGAAATGTCTGAATACATTACAGCACATACAGGCCATGAAACAGTATGTAGCCATTCAAAAGAATTAATCTGATCTATGCCAGACGATGTGCTAGGATTCCATTAAGTATTGTTGAGTGAGAAAAGCAAAAGGTAAAAAAAAATGCCTATGACACAATCCCACTTAAAAATAAGTCAATAGAAAAAAAGAGAAAAAAACTGTGTGTGTTTGTGTGCATATGGATCTGTATAGGATTGTGTGAGTGCAGAGAAAAATATAGAAGGATGTACATCAGGCTGTTTACATGGTTTGGGGGTAAAGACACACCAATGTGGGGGGAATGAGGAAAAAGAAGAGGAGAGAAAGCTTAGCAAAAAAGCCTGCACTTAAAAAAATAAGGATGTAGGGCTTCCCTGGTGGCGCAGTGGTTGCGAGTCTGCCTGCCGATGCAGGGGTCACGGGTTTGTGCCCCGGTCCGGGAGGATCCCACATGCCGTGGAGCGGCTGGGCCAGTGAGCCATGGCCGCTGACCCTGCGCGTCCGGAGCCTGTGCTCCACAACGGGAGAGGCCGCAACAGTGAGAGGCCCGCGTACCAAAAAAAAAAAAAAAAAAAAAGGATGCAAAATTTCAGATTTATGTTATCTATGTAAAATCATGTACATATGTAGATTTATGTATGAAGACTTAAGTAAATTTTAAAATAATAATAATCTCCCAAATGGGGATTGATGAGTCACGACTTTATTTTTAAAAATTTATATTGTTGGGCTTCCCTGGTGGCACGGTGGTTGAGAGTCCGCCTGCCGATGCAGGGGACATGGGTTCGTGCCCCAGTCTGGGAATATCCCACCTGCCGCGGAGCGGCTGGGCCCGTGAGCCATGGCCGC
>NW_020172451.1:8109521-8110008 GCF_003031525.2 Neophocaena asiaeorientalis asiaeorientalis | reverse complement strand
GGGGAGGCCCCCGTCCCCAAAAAAAAAAAAAAAAAAAAAAAAAAACACAAAACTTATACCGTTACAGTATTTTAAATTGAGTTATAGCTGATATACAATATTATATGTTACCGGTATATAATACAGTGACTCACAATTTTTAAGGGTTATACTCCATTTATAGTTATTATAAAATACTAAATATTAAAAAATATTTCCTGTGTCATACAATACATACTTTTTAAAACATATATCTTTATTGGAGTATAATTGCTTTACAACGCTGTGTTAGTTTCTGCTTTATAACAAAGTGAATCAGCTATACATATACATATATCCCCATATCTCCTCCCTCTTGCGTCGCCCTCCCACCCTCCTTACCTCACCCCTCTAGGTGGTCACAAAGCACCTAGGTAACCACCCTGTGTTATGCAGCTGCTTCCCAGTAGCTATCTATTTTACATTTGGTAGTATATATACGTCCATGCCACTCTTTCACTTCGTCCCA
>NW_020172451.1:8072120-8109303 GCF_003031525.2 Neophocaena asiaeorientalis asiaeorientalis | reverse complement strand
TTGAACATTTTTTTTTTTTTTTTTTTTTTTTTAGATTCCATATATATGTGTTAGCATACGGCATTTGTTTTTCTCTTTCTGACTTACCTCACTCTCTATGACAGACTCTAGGTCCACCCACCTCACTACAAATCAATACATCCTTGAGTCTATCTTACACTTCCCACTCTCTCACCCCTATACTGCCCCTCCCCGCCTCCCTCTCCCCACTGGTAACCACTAGTTTGTTTCTATAACTGAGTCTGCTTCTTTTTTGTTATATTCACTAGTTTGTTATATTTTTTAGATTCCACATATAAGTAATATCATACAGTATTTATCTGTCTCTGACTTATTTCACTAAGAATAATACCCTCCAAGCCCATCCATGTCCTTGCAAATGGCAAAATTTCATTCTTTTTTATGGCTGTGTAGTATTCCACTATACTACACACACACACACACACACACACTATACTGCCCCTCCCCGCCTCCCTCTCCCCACTGGTAACCACTAGTTTGTTTCTATAACTGAGTCTGCTTCTTTTTTGTTATATTCACTAGTTTGTTATATTTTTTAGATTCCACATATAAGTAATATCATACAGTATTTATCTGTCTCTGACTTATTTCACTAAGAATAATACCCTCCAAGCCCATCCATGTCCTTGCAAATGGCAAAATTTCATTCTTTTTTATGGCTGTGTAGTATTCCACTATACTACACACACACACACACACACACACACACACACACACACACACACACACATCTTCTTTATCCATTCTTCTGCTGCTATTTAGGTTGCTTCCATGTCTTGGCTATTGAAAATAATGCTGCTATGAACGCTGGGGTGCGTGTATCTTTTCCAACTTGTGGGTTTTTTTCTTTTTTCTTCAGATATATACCAAGGAGTGGAATTGCTGGGTCAGATGGTAGTTCTGTTTTTAGTTTTTTGAGACACCTCCATACTGTTTTCCACAGTGGCTTTACCAACTTACATTCCCACCACCAGTGTGCGAGGATTCCCTTTTCTCCACATCCTCGCCAACGTGTTTTTTTTTTTAAAGGTAAATTCTTTTTACTGTTCATTGTTCCTGATTTATGATTTAATTTTACTTAATCCATTGCTCAACACCCAAACACATACTCATTATACTTCACTGATTCATTTTGTATCAAATTTTGGACTGAAGGAAGTTTCATATAAAAAACAGAATTTAAGATTCTTAGATTTCTAGTGCAGGGGATATAAATTTTCCAGGTGCTGCAGGGAAGCCCCAGGGTAAGACCTGTCCAAAATATGACTTCCAACAGCCTGCTATGATGGATGGAATTCTGCATCTCAGTCTTGCTTTTAGGTTAAAACATAGAAATTACCTACAAAGTGTAAACCTAATAAGGTTAGGAATCGATGGGCACCCTTTCAGAATCATACCTCCTAAACCAGTATGACCTGGAACCTGTTGGATAGTAATTATTGATGTGAATTTGGGCAAAGCCAAAAAATTAGATTTTAAATCTAGAATCCTACAATTAAGAAAAACCATGAAAGTCATCTAGTCCAGCTTCTTTCCAAATGTAGGTATTTTGTCCTCTATAGCATACCTAAATGGGACCAACAAAGCCTCCAGACTCTTCAACACCTCCAGTGGCAGAAAGCCTGCCACTTCAAGAAGTATTCCCATTCCATTATGCTCATCTGTAATCATCTGGTATTTTTTCTCTCTGTTGAGCCAAAATACAGTTCTCTTTAGGTTCCATTCACTGAGTTCTTTATATATTTTGGATACTAACAGCTTATCAGACATGTCATTTGCAAATATCTTCTCCCATTCAGTAGGTTGCTTTTTTGTTTTGTTGATGATTTCTTTCCCTGTGCTAAAGCTTCTAAGTCAATAAGTGGTGGTGGGAAAACTGGACAGCCACTTACAAAAGAATGAAACAAGAACATTTTCTCATACCACATACAAAATTAAACTCAAAATGTATCAAAGACCCAAATATAAGACCTGAAACCACAAAACTCATAGAAGACAACATAGGCAGCACACTCCTCGACACTGGTCTTACCAATTTTTTTTTTGGTTCTTTTTTTTTTTTTATTTAATTTTATTTTTTATACAGCAGGTTCTTATTAGTCATCAAGTTTGTACATATTAGTATATATATGTCAATCCCAATCTCCCAGTTCATCCCACCATCACCACCACCCCAACCACTTACCCACCCCCGTGGTGTCCATACGTTTGTTCTCTACATCTGTGTCTCTATTTCTGCCCTGCAAACCAGTTCATCTGTACCATTTTTCTAGTTCCACATATGTGTTATATACGATATTTGTTTTTCTCTTTCTGACTTACTTCCCTCTGTATGACAGTCTCTAGGTCCATCCACATCTCTACAAATGACCCAATTTTGTTCCTTTTTATGGCTGAGTAATAATATGTACCACATCTTTTTTTTTTCTTTTAATAAATTTATTTATTTTTATTTTTGGCTGCATTGGGTCTTCGTTGCTGGGCGCAGGCTTTCTCTAGTTGCAGCGTGAGGGCTTCTCACTGCAGTGGCTTCTCTGGTTGAGCATGGGCTCTAAGTGCACGGTCTTCAGTAGTTGTGGCACGCGGGCTCTAGAGTGCAGGCTCAGTAGTTGTGGCGCGCGGGCTCTAGAGTGCAGGCTCAGTAGTTGTGGCGCGCGGGCTCTAGAGTGCAGGCTCAGTAGTTGTAGCACACGGGAATAGATGCTCCGCGGCATGTGGGATCTTCCCAGACCAGGGGTTGAACCCATGTCCCATGCATTGACAGGCAGGTTCTTAACCACTGTGCCACCAGGGAAGCCCATGTACCACATCTTTATCCATTCATCTGTCGATGGGCATTTAGGTTGCTTCCATGACCTGGCTATTGTAAATAGTGCTGCAGTGAACACTGGGGTGCATGTGTCTTTTTGAATTATGGTTTTCTCTGGGTATATGCCCAGTAGTGGGATTGCTGGATCATATGATAATTCCATTTTTAGTTTTTTAAGCAACCATACTGTTCTCCACAGTGGCTTTATCAATTTACATTCCCACCGGAAGTGCAAGAGGGTTCCCTTTTCTCCACACCCTCTCCAGCATTTGTTGTTGTAGATTTTCTGATGACGCCCATTCTAACTGATGTGAGGTGATACCTCATTGTAGTTTGGATTTGCATTTCTCTAATAATCAGTGATGCTGAGCAGCTTTTCATTTGCTTCTGGGCCATCTGTATGTCTTCTTTGGAGAAATGTCTATTTAGGTCTTCTGCCCATTTTTGGATTGGGTTGTTTGTTTTTTTAAATATTGAGCTGCATGAGCTGTTTATATATTTTAGAGATTAATCCTTTGTCCACTGATTCGTTTGCAAATATTTTCTCCCATTCTGAGGGTTGTCTTTTCGTCTTGTTTGTAGTTTCCTTTGCTTTGCAAAAGCTTTTCATTAGGTCCCATTTGTTTATTTTTGTTTCTATTTCCAGTACTCTAGGAGGTGGGTCAAAAAGGATCTTGCTGTGAATTATGTCATAGAGTGTTCTACCTATGTCTTCCTCTAAGAGTTTTATAGTGTCTGGCCTTACATTTAGGTCTTTAATCCATTTTAACTTTATTTTTGTGTATGGTGTTAGGGAGTGTTCTAATTTCATTCTTTTACATGTAGCTGTCCAGTTTTCTCAGCATCACTTATTGAAGAGGGTGTCTTTTCTCCATTGTATATTCTTCCCTCCTTTGTCAAAGATAAGGTGACTACAGGTGCGTGGGCTTTCTATCCTGTTCCACTGATCTATATTTCTGTTTTTGTGCCAGTACCATACTGTCTTGATTACTGTAGCTTTGTAGTATAGTCTGAAGTCAGGAAGCCTGAGTCCTCTAGCTCCACTTTGTTCCCTCAAGATTGCTTTGACTATTCGGGGTCTTTTGTGTCTCCATACAAATTTTAAGATTTTTTTTTGTTCTACTTCTGTAAATAATGCCATTGGTAATTTGATAGGGATTGCATTGAATCTGTAGATTGCTTTGGGTAGTATAGTCATTTTCACAATATTGATTCTTCCAATCCAAGAACATGGTATATCTCTCCATCTGTTGGTATCATCTTTAATTTCTTTCATCAGTGTCTTATAGTTTTCTGCATACAGGTCTTTTGTCTCCCTAAGTAGGTTTATTCCTAGGTATTTTATTCTTTTTGCTGCAATGGTAAATAGGAGTGTTTCCTTAATTTCTCTTTCAGATTTTTCATCATTAGTGTATAGGAATGCAAGAGATTTCTGTGCATTAATTTTGTATCCTGCAACTTTACCAAATTCATTGATTAGCTCTAGTAGTTTTCTGGTGGCATCTTTAGGATTCTCTACGTATATACGTATAGTGTCAGGTCATCTGCAAAAAGTGACAGTTTTACTTCTTTTCCAATTTGTATTCCTTTTATTTCTTTTTCTTCTCTGATTGCTGTGGCTAGGACTTCCAAAACTATGCTGAATAACAGTGGTGAGAGTGGACATCCTTGTCTTGTTCCTGATCTTAGAGGAAATGCTGTCAGTTTTTCACCATTGAGAATGTTTCCTGTGGGTTTGTTGTATATGGCCTCTATTATGTTGAGGTAGGTTCCCTCTATGCCCACTTTCTGGAGCATTTTTATCATAGATAGGTGAATTTTGTCAAAAGCTTTTTCTCCACCTGTTGAGATGATCATATGGTTTTTATTATTCAATTTGTTAATACGATGTATCACACTGACTGATTTGCGTGTATTGAAGAATCCCTGCATCCCTGGGATAAATCCCACTTGATCATGGTGTATGATCCTTTCAATGTGTTGTTGGATTCTGTGTGCTAGTATTTTGTTGAGGATTTCTGCATCTATATTCATCAGTGATACTGGTCTGTAATTTTCTTTTTTTGTAGTATCTTTGTCTGGTTTTGATATCAAGGTGATGGTGGCCTCATAGAATGAGTTTGAGGATTTTTGCATCTATATTCATCAGTGATATTGGTCTGTAATTTTCTTTTTTTGTAGTATCTTTGTCTGGTTTTGATATCAAGGTGATGGTGGCCTCATAGAATGAGTTTGGGAGTGTTCCTTCCTCTGTAATTTTTTGGAAGAGTTTGAGAAGGATGGGTGTTAGCTCTTCTCTAAATGGTCTAAAGGTTTGATAGAATTCACCTATGAAGCCATCTGGTCCTGGACTTTTGTTGGAAGATTTTTAATCACAGTTTCAATTTATTACTTGTGATTGATCTGTTCATATTTTGTTTCTTCCTGGTTCAGTCTTGGAAGGTTATACCTTTCTAAGAATTTGTCCACTTCTTCCAGGTTGTCCATATTATTGGCATAGTGGTGCTTGTGGTAGTCTCTTAGGATGCTTTGTATTTCTGTGGTGTCTGTTGTAACTTCTCCTTTTTCGTTTTTTCATCTTGTTCCTTCATCTGGTACATAGCTCTCTGCCTTTTCATCTTGTTTATCTTTCTGTGAATGTGGTTTTTGTTCCACAGGCTGCAGGGTTGTTGTTCTTCTTGCTTCTGCTCGCCAACGTGTTATTTGTGTTCTTTTTGATGACAGCCATTCTGCCAGATGTGAGGTGATATCTCTTTCTCCCATTCAGTAGGCTGTCTTTTCGTTTTGTTGATGGTTTCCTTTGCTGTGCAAAAGCTTTTAAGTTTAATTAAGTCCTATCTTTATTTTTGCTTTTATTTTCTTTGTTTTAGGAGACAGATCCAAAAAAATACTGCTATGATTTATGTCAGAGTGGTCTATGTTTTCTTCCAGGAGTTTTATGGTTTCCAGTCTTACATTTATGTCTTTAATCTGAGTTTATTTTTGTATATGGTGTTAAAGAATGTTCTAATTTCATTCTTTTACATGTAGCTGTCCAGTTTTCCCAGCACCACTTATTGAACAGACTGTCTTTTCTCCATTGTATATTCTTTTCTCCTTTGCCATAGATTAATTGACCAGAAGTGCATGGGTTTATTTCTGGGCTTTCTATTCTGTTCCATTGACCTATGTGTTTGTTTCTGTGCACTGCAGCTTTGTACTTAGGGAATATGACTTTTGAAGTCAGGGAATATGACTGTGATTCCTCCAGCTCTGTTCTTTCTCAAGATTGTTTTGGCTATTCGGGGTCTTTTGTGTTTCCATATATCTATGTGTCTGTTTTTGTGCCAGTATCATGCTGTTTTGATTACAGCAGCTTTGTAGTATAGTCTGAAGTCAGGCAGAGTGATTCCTCCAGCTCTGTTTTTCTTTCTCAAGATTGTTTTGGCTATTTGGGGTCTATTCTGTTTCCATACAAATTTTAAAATTATTTGTTCTAGTTCAGTGAAAAATGCCATTGGCATTTTGATAGGGGTTGCACTGAATCTGTAGACTGCCTTGGGTAGTATGATCATTTTAACACTATTAATTCTTCCAATCCAAGAACACGGTGTATCTTTCTATCTGTTTGTGTTGTCTTCAATTTCTTTCATCAGTGACTTACAGTTTTCTGAGCAGGTCTTTTACCTCCTTAGGTAGGTTTATTCCTAAGTATTTCATTCTTTATGATGTGATGGTAAAAAGGATTGTTTCCTTACTTTCTCTTTATGACAGTTTGTTGTTAGTGTATAGAAATACAAGATTTCTGTATATTAATTTTGTATGCTGCAACTTTACCAAACTCATCGATGGGCTCCAGTAATTCTCTGGTGGCATCTTTAGGATTTTCTATATATAGCATCATGTCATCTGCAAACAGTGACAGTTTTACTTCTTCCTTTCCAGTTTGGATTCTTTTTATTTCTTTTTCTTGTCTGATTACTGTGGCTGAGACTGCCAATACTGTGTTGAATAAAAGTGCGAAGAGTGGGCATCCTTGTCTTATTCCTGATCTTATGACTTTAAAAGATTTCTTCAGTTATCTCATTCTGATTGCTGCATTTGTCAGTTGATGTTTTTCTATACCACATTTCTAAAACTAATGACGCTCCCCATTTATCACCACGTTCACAGCTTAAGCAAAGTTAAGATACACCGAAGGTAAACACTATTTGCAAACAGCTAACCCAATGCATTAGCTAGCAGCAAGCACAAATGATATGGAATGAAAATGGACTCTATAAAATGTAACCATGATCACAATGGGATGACTATAGCTGACACTGCTGTATGACATACAGGAGAAATGTTAAGAGAGTAAAATCCTTAGTTCTCATCACAAGGGGAAATTTTGTTTTCTTTTTTCTTTTCATCTTACTTTTCTTTTTATTGTATCTATATAAGATGGATGTTTGCTGAACCTATTTTTGGTAATCATTTCAGAATATATGTAAACCAAACCATCATGCTGTTTGCCTTAAACTTACAGTGATGTATGTCAACTGTTTCTCAATGAAACTGGAAAAAAATTTATAACCACAAAATGTTCTTGAACACACTTTTAATTCTTCAATGGCCAAATACAATAAATACTGATCATGCTTATTATGGATGGTGAGTTCTGACTAGGATAGATGATGGTTTCCATTAGCAGCTGTTGAAAGCCACTGTGCCCCCAAAGAGAAGCGTACTCTAATCTTAGAAACCAAATTCTTACCTTACAAAAAAGTGGCCCCAAATCCCAGTTCCTGTGGAAAGAACCTATTACTAACATTCCTCCACCTTGAAGAAACTTCCAATTGAGATACATTTTTGTATCTAAAGGTAGGGCCAGAGTTTCCTGAATGAACAGAAGGAATTCCACCCACAGAAAGTGGTAGCGTGCATAAATAAATTTTATTGGAGATAGACAAACCCATTTTTTTACACTCCATCAGCAACTGTGCTTTAAAGTTTTTGTTATTTACTTAATCAAATGGGAGACTACGCTGTCAAGGAGAAACACTTATTTTTCCCTAGAAGTCATTATGCTAATCTTAATGACAGCACATATGTCAGGTACTGTTCTTGGTGCTTTACACATACCAACTCCTTTAATCTTCACAAAAACCCAGGGTTCTCAACTTGGGGTGATTTTGCCCAGAAGGAGACATATGGCAATGTCTGAAAACATTTTTGCTTGTTACAACTGGAGGGAATTACTGGCATCTAGTAGGCAGCAGCCAGGGATGCTGCTAAACACCCTACAATGCACAGGACAGCCCGCACAACACAGAATTATCCAGCCCCAAATGTCAATAGTGCGGAGGATGAGAAACCCTGCAATGACCCCATGAGGTAGGTACTACTGTTGTTCCCATTTTTCAGATGAAGAAACTGAGGCACCAAAAAGATAAGTAACTTGCCTAAGGTCACACATCTAGCAGATGGTAAAGTCAGGATCTGAACCTAACAGTCTAGCTACAGAGTCCTTTCTCTTAACCTCTCATAAGAAAGAAAGATGCTAGTTGGGAAGCTTACCTACAACTTTCTCCCCATCTTCCTAGATTCCAGGCTTATTTGGGAGAATGTATCATTTATTTGTTCATTCACTTGAAATTCCATCTATCCACCTGCGCATCTATCCAATCAACAAGTATTGAGTGTATGTGCCAGATGCTGCTCAAGGCAATTCTAGGTGAACAAGATCTCTGTCCTTGTGGCACATGCGTTCCTCACTCATATTTCCTCCCTGTCCTTACTAGTCCTTGAACATGCTAAGCATGATCATACTTGTGCCTGGAAAGTTTTTCCCCAGAAAAACCCTCACTTCATTCAGGTCTCTACTTAAGTGTCACTTCCTCAAAAAGGCCTTCCCTGACCACCATTTCTTTTCTTTTTCTTTTTTTTTGGCCGTGCCCCACGGCTTGTGGGATCTTAGTTCATCAATCAGGGATCAAACCTGTGCCGTCAGCAGTGAAAGCGCAGAGTCCTAACCACTGGACTGCTAAGGAATTCCCATGACCACCATTTCTAAATTAGCTACAGACTCTTACCATCTATCCCCTTTCTCTGCTTTCTTTTTCTAAACAGCACTTATCATTCTTAATATTATGTTAATATTTGCTCATTGTCACTACCTCCCTCTCACCAACAGAACGTAAACTCCATGAGACATCTATCTCCAGAATTGAGAAGTCTACCTGGCACACAGAAAGCATTGAATAAGTATTTGTTGAATGGCTGGATTAGCAAATGCCTTTTCAATTGAACCATTTCCTCATGACTACCATCCCTCACCTGGACTTCTGCAACTGCTTCTTATTTGGTCTCCCTGCCATCTTTCTTAAGCCCCTTCAATTCATCTTCTACATGAAACCAGAATAATCTTTCTAAAATGCAAATCTAATGTCATGCCTCTACTCAAAGCCCTTCAATGACTTCCCATTGCACTGAGGATAAAGCCCAAACTCCTAACATATCTTTTAAGGCCCCCTTGAATTTCTGAGTTATTCTTACCATTCATCATTTCACATTTTATAGCTGGTCACAGCAACAGCAGTAATAGCTAACATGTACTGAGCACATGCTGTGTGCCAGGCACTAATCTAAGGGCATTATATGTCAGAAATCACTTAGTCCTAATCTATGGGGTAGAAATTACTGTTATGTCGATTTTCAGATGGGGAAACTGAGACACAGCTAAATAACTGTCCAAGGGCAACTAGTAAGTGGTAGGGCCAGGATGTAAACCCGGGCAGTCAGGTTCCAGAGCCCGCTCTCAAATCCATTATACTACACTGTCTCTATATACCAGCTGTAAGAGAAGTCCATTAGTTCCTTGAAGGTGCTGTTTTACTTCTCACCTTCAGATGTTCACACTGTCCTCTCTGCTGGAACATCCCTCAGATCATAGCTTAAATAACCCTCCCTCTGTGATACCTTCCTACGATGTACCCCAGAATTGTTTGGATCCCCCTGCTCTGCTCTCCCATGGCATTCTGAATTTCCCATTATAACTCCCATTCTATTTTATTGTAATTACTTGTCTGCCTTCACCAATAAATTTCAGGCTGCACGAGGATGAGAGCCATGTCTAGCTTGCTCACCTCTGCACCCCTAGCACCTGGCACAGGCCCTGGGATGTATGAGGGGCTGAGTGAATAATTTCACGTGGCACCAGCACTACAAGCCTTTCCTAAACCCTTCCCAAAAGTGATTCACTGCTTCTCTAAGAGCCCTGCTCATAGGGCACATATTTTATGCTTCATATTTTGTTAAATAGTATCATCTAAAAAGGATGTAGGGACTTCCCTGGTGGTCCAGTGGTAAAGAATCTGCCTTCCAACAGAGGGGACGTGGGTTTGAACTAAACTCCCACATGCCGCAGAGCAACTAAGCCTGCGTGGCATAACTACTGAGCTCGTGCGCCTCACTAGAGCCCGTGTGCCACAAACTAGAGAGCCCACGTGCTCTGGAACCTGAGCACCACAACTACAGAGCCCACATGCCCTGGAACCCGTGCACCACAACTACAGAGCCCATGTGCCCTGGAGCCTGCGCACCACAACTAGAGAAGAGAAAACCCACACGTCACAACTAGAGAGAAGCCCATGTGCCACAACGAAGAGCCTATGCACCGCAACGAAGACCCAACACAGCCAAAAATAAATAATAATAAATAAATCTTTTTTTAAAAAAGGATGTGTACACATATCCTTTCCCTGTATGCTCGTGAAAAGCCAGGTATAACATCTTATACATTTATGTGAGCTCTGAAGCGACTCTCACAAACTTAGCACTTAAAAAGTAATTATTGTGTACAAAGGATCTCTCTGTATTATTTCCGTATTATTTCTTACAACTGCCTGTAAATCTACAGTTATCTCAACCAAAATCTCAATTTAAAAAATAATTATTGAGGGTGGGAGGGAGGTCCAAGAGGGAGGGGATATGTGTATGCATACAGCTGATTTACTTCATTGTATAGCAGAAACTAACACACCATTGTGGAGCAATTATACTCCAAAAAATAATAATAATAATAGTAATTACTGAAAGAAATGGATAAATAATTACTCAAGAGCTTAAAAATGACTCCCCACTATCCGATTAAGGCCAAACTCTCCAATTTAACATTCAAGGTCTTCGATTATCCAGCTCCTTATTATCTATTCAACCCAATGTTCTCTTCCAACTATACCATACCTCCTATTCCAATCAAGGTGAAACCTTATTCTTCTGACACACCAGCCTAGTCTAGTTTCCAGACCTTGCCTTAGGATACTCCTCCTACCTGAACGCCATCTGATTCAACCCTTCCCTCCTCCAACTCCTGTTACCTATGCTAACAGCACTTTTCCTCTTAGGTCCAGCTCTAATCTTACCTCCATTGTGAAGTTTTCCTGACCTCATTTCTTTCTTTTTTCTTAGGATTTTATAATCCTCACTTACTACTGTTATCTCCAACAAGAATGCAAATTTCTTGAGTCTCAGAATCATTCCTTCTACTTCTCAGGAATCCCCCACAGTACCTACCAGAGTGCTAAGTATATATATAATTAGTAATAAATAAATACTTGCTGATTAAAAGAGAAGTCTCGTTAGTCATGCATATTATCAACCCTCAATCATCCAGGCTAACAGAAGAGCCAGTGTATAGAAAGACAACCTGCTGGATGAGTCCAACTATCTTTTAGAGTGGGCAGGAATGCCTATATTTGTACTAAGTACTATGCAGTTGTTTCCAATTTTCCAGGAAGTCACAAAGCTGCCACAAATGGTCTAACTGCACAATTCTTCCCTTGTCAAGGCCCAGAGCCTGCACAGCTTATCATTCCATACTGGCAAACAACTGTATAACTTTTCTTCATCGGTGACACAAAGATAAAAATAAGCAGAGGTAGTCATATTCTAAACATTCGCTGGACCTCACCTTCTCCTAATAGGGAGATCATTGTTTGGGCACAAAAGATCATCTATTCTAACTCTCACTGGGCAAATATCTTGTTTGTATCAACAAAGTGCTTTTGTAAATAGATAGAGTGACAATATCAATAAGAATCTGAACAAGAGGCTTGCCAAAGAAAATCCCTGTGATGATCTACTCTTAGGATAATCCAGAATTGATAAAAAGCCAAATTCTTCCCACAGTCCATAGAGATTTGCCCCAGCCTACGGCTATTTTCCCTAAGTGAGAGTTTGTAAACTCCTCAAACTATGGTTAGCTTCTCTTTCTCATCCAACTGGTCAAAGTTTTCTTACAACAACATACCACACATCTGAGAAGCTAAGTTTCTCAGTCTGAATTTTTGTTTGTACCTGGTAAAGCTACAGCTTTCTCCCAGAGGGATTTCAAAATGCCTAAGCTTCTCTCCAGAAAACTCTCCAAATACTTTCAGTAACCTAACGGCAATAGCTTTGCTACTAAAAAATTTCCCAGCATCTTTCTGTTTTGGCAGGCCCTGCTGAAATCCCCCTCCCCATAAGGGGGAATCTGAGTAAAAACACTACCAGCTTCAAGTTCCCTTAGGCAAATTTCCAGCCCCAGTGCAAGGCCATGAGGTTAAACATTTCTCAATGACGCAGGCTCCCTCAGAGGGAGGAACAAGAAAGAAAAAAAAAAAAGGAAAGAAAAATCAAAACTTATTCTTCCCAGTGCAATAAATCAAGAGACAACCGCCAAGTCTAAAAAATAAAGTATGAGTGAAGTTAAACTATACACTGCTTGTTTTGCCAAGGCCCCTGGTAGAAGCACAGAACCAGGATGAGAGCTGTGGGATAGCAGAAAAGCAGAACCAGCAGTCCAGCCAAATAGACAGATAATTCTCTAGGTTCTTTAGAGAATCTCTAGAATACTGATAATGTGTACATTTCCAGCCACTGTATACTTTATGATAACTAGAGCAGCTAATGCAAAACGATTGAATTGGTGGTTGTGGGGTAAGGAAATGGAATCACACATGAAGCAAATCATTATTTAGGATTAAAATGTGTATTAGGTGGAAGGCTAAAAAAACATAGGAAAGTATGTTTAATCAACTTCTTGGGGAAAAAGTATAAGGCTGATCATAGAGAAAGCAAACTCATCTGAGGGGCTGGGAGGGCTCTTGGACCTCTGGCCGCCTGCAGATAGATAAAAGAATGAAATAAAATCAGAATTGTTGGGACTTCCCTGGTGGTCCAGTGGCTGGGCCTCCGAGCTCCCAATGCAGGAGGCCCGGGTTTGACCCCTGGTCAGGGAACTAGATCCTGCATGCCGCAACTAAGACCCAGCCCAGCCAAATTAATTAATTAATTAATTTTAAAAATCAGAATTGTCCCCTCAGAACTCATTTATAGATTACAGAACTTTAGAGTTAGAAAGGGCCTAATGCTTACAAGAAAATGCTAATAATGAAAATATTGTTACATCTGTACAGCACTTCCCCTTTCAAAGTACTTTCATTCATTTAGTCCTTAAATAAATTAAATTATTATGTACCTGCTGTGTGACAGGAACTGTGGATATAGAAATAAGACACCATGCCTGCATTCAAGGAGCTTACTGCTGAGCTCTGCTAAGAACAATAATGCAATAAAACTAACCCTCTGGAGGTCTGTCCCAAGTACAGGGAGAGCACAGGAGAAGGAGCACCTAAGCCCATCTGGAATCAAAGACAGCATGCAACTTGGAAGAGGGAGCCCTGGAGCTGGGACTTGAGCAGAAGTTAGTCGGCTGGCAAACAGAGAGAGGAACGGTCAAGGCAGAGGGAAGATTATATGCAAAGGAATAGAAAGTTAAAAGAGCACAGAATGTTCTGGAAACTAAAAGCAGTGTAGCACTGCTGGAGACTGTGAAGTTAGAAGTGATAGGAGGATAATTAGTCAGAGGCCAAATAGACAATATAATAAAGTATAATAGTTTAAATTTTACCCCATAAGAAATCAAAGCATTCTGAGAAGAATAAAATGATTAGAATTGATTGTAAGAAAAAGTATCTTGGTAGCTGTAGGAAGGGCAGACTAGAGAAGAACCAGGTTATAGGCAGAGAGACTAGTAAGAAGGCTCTGAAACCACAGTGAGAAACGATGACAGTCTGATCTAGGACAGTGAGACAAAATATGAGAAGTCAAAGTAAAGGCAGAATCTACAGAACTCAGAGACCAAATAGATGTGAGGAATATAGGCAAAGAGGAATTGAGAATGACTCCTAATTTTCTGGGTAGGAAACTGGTCTCGAGTTAGGGAACGCAGGGGTAGTCGTGGGGACTGGTAACAGCAACTTTAAATCTGTAAACTCCTGAAGTGTACGTAGTCGTCTAGATGTCCAGGTGGAAAGAAGTAGTAGATTAAATGAAGCTACTAGAGCTCAGGAAATATGGTGGGGCTAGAGATATAGATGCAGACATCCTGAATAAGTGGTAGCTGAAGCCACGAGTTGGGATGAGATTGCTAGGGAGAATGTGCAGACTGAGAAGAAAAATGGGTCACGGACTAACCCTGGGAAAAACTGACATTTAAGGGACAGGAAGAAGAGAAGACTGCAAAAGAGATTCAACAGTGGACAGAGAGGTAGAAGGCAAGTTGAAGAGAGAATGCTGTCTATAGTTTAGCTGCCCAGATCTGAATACCTTTCCTATTTGGGGGAAATTCCAAGATAGGGGGAAGGCAGGCCTCTCTTCCTACTACAGAGTCCCTCTCTCTGCATCTTGGCATCCAGTTCACAAATACAACCCAAGTCCAGCCAATCAGATCCTCTCATCCAGAACTTTGAAAGTTGGGGAATGACACAAATGTGGAAAATATAATCAGAAATTATCCCTGGCACTATGGCAAGTATCTACCGGTGGCACTGCCAATAGCTGCAGGCATTCACTGGAGACCAGGCCAGCAGCAGTGGCAGAGAAAGCCCAGTAAGCAGTGCCAGTGACAGAGTCCTCAGCAGACTAGTCCTGTGGCATGGTCTTCGCTATGTCTTGCCTCGCTCAGTTTCTGCTCACTTTCCGACCTTTGTTAGATAGCCTTCTTATTAAGGCTGTGCACTATCCAATACTCTTCCAAAAAACTGATTTTATGCTTAGATTAACCAAGATCACACAAAGAACCCTGAGTAGTATAGAATAAGGAGGGAGCACTGAATAGGGTCAAATGGTAAAGAAAAGTCAAGTAAGAGGAGGCCTAAAATGGGCCCACTGCATAGGGTGACTAGTAGTCAGCAGTGTTCTTGGTGACACTGTTCACATGTGTTACCTCATTCTACCCTCACAACACCTTCTGAGGAAAATAAAGCAGGTACTACATCTTTATTTTATGGTGAAGAAATTGAGACTAAAAAAGATTAAGATCGTACAGTTCTTTTGACTATCCACAGTTGCTCTCAAGAAAGTTACTTGATAGATGCTCATTAAAGGAGATGTTAAATGTCTACACTAATTCTTACACTGAATGTCAACTAACACAGATGATGATCACATATGGTCCCCAATCCTGGATTTCCAGCTTCTTCAATTCTGGCAATATAAAGAGGATCCCAACAAAAGCACTAGGATTCTCATAGACAACCACCCAGAAACATACCTCAAGGAACATGAGGCTCCTTGCCATCACCCTTCCATGGCTCATTCAGGGTACCTTGGCCACTACTTAAAGAATATATCATCAGCTACAAGGACTCCTCAAGTGGAAGGGATCTTCTATCCCTGACCATGAGAACCACTGTGGGAATGAGAGGTTGAGAGCTTTCAGAAGAAGATGGTTATTTCTCAACTTCATTCCTTTGGGATATGTCACAGACAGGGAGGGAGAAATTGGAAATAGCAGCTTTCACAAGCTGCCAAATCCATGTCCTAGTCCCAGGGGATAATTAGCCAATGAGGTTCTGTAGAGCTGATGTAATGTTGGCAGAGGCTAATGCTTTATGTTTGAACATGTAGCCTCTTGATATTTAGCTACAGGGCTAAAAGGGATGACATCCTGCAAAGCCAAGAACCCACAACACCACCACTTAGCAATTTGCATCTTTAAAGTAATTTGTAAATTAACTGATCCGTCTTTATTATGAATAGTGTATAAGAGCATTTGTTAAACTATACATTTTCTAAATCTTATTTTATGTAACTTTTACTAGGAAAAGAAATTTCCAAAACCTCCAAAGAACAAAGATAATTTAGAAAGCCTAAAGTAACAAAAGAAAGAAATTAGAAGGAAGGAAAGTTTTCCTAGGAATAAAGTCTGTTTATGGTACTTTAGTCCCACTACCAGCACACCAAGTTTAAGGCTGTCTAATGTTCTTATGAAAACAATTTTTGAAACTGAGTAGACTGAGACAGGCGCTTTCAGAGCGCCACATATCTCACAAGAGTACTCTGAAATGCAGGAGGTAAGAAATCAATGGGCAAGAAGCAGAAGTATCCAGACATTAAACTCTTGGTTTGAGCTTGAGCTTTTAAATTGCAAAATGAATGCTTGCCACTTTAATAAAAATTAAGGGGCTTCCCTGGTGGCACAGTGGTTGAGAGTCCGCCTGCCATTGCAGGGGACATGGGTTCGTGCCCCGGTCCGGGAGGATCCCACATGCTGTGGAGCGGCCGGGCCCATGAGCCATGGCCGCTGAGCCTGCGCGTCTGGAGCCTGTGCTCCACAACGGGAGAGGCACAACAGTGAGAGGCCCACGTACCACAAAAAAAAAAAAAAAAATTAAGTCCTTTGACTTAAATATGCCATGATGATCTCCCAAAGCCTCAGACAAAATTAAGTATATTAAAAAGGAAAAAATTTAAATTCTCTAATCAACTGGCCAATACATAATGCTCCCAAATATGTACTAGCTCCTTACTTGAAGCAAGAGATAACTTTTGGTTCAACCTGGGGCAGAAGTGTATCTAGTGATAGAGATACAAATACTCTGTAGTTTATATATCTTGACTATTTCACAAAAATTGAGAATGACTTTTCTCAAAATGAATGATGGAGAGGGAAAGGCAGTACAAAAAACCATGACCCTCTACATCTTATAAAGGAACTAGAGACTCATCCTTAGCAGGATACTCTGTACTTACTCTTCGAGAAATAGTTGGGTTGGGGAACCTAATACCAAATGTTCCAAGAGTGGCTTTCTTCCCATCTCTCCAATATTTCACGTTCACTTCATTCACTCATTAACATTTATTCAGCACCAACTAGGTATCAAGCTAGAGATGCTAGATATAAAGTGGCAAAACAAACTTAATAGGTAAGATAAAATTAAAATGGACAATAATAGGTAAGGCCTTCATAGAGTTTATAAACTAGTGAGGGAAACACACATTAAACAATCAAAAGTACCACAAATAAACATATAATCTCTAAGTATAAATGCATGAAGAAAGAGAGAATGAGAAAGAATGAAAATAACCAGAGGGGAGGGACACGCTAGGGGGGCATTCTCTGAGACCCTAAGGAAGGATAGAACCTAGAAAGCAAAAGGAAGACGATCAGGAGGTACAGCTGAAGGAGGAGGCAGGAATGGAGAAAATGAACCATGAACGCTGAGAAACTCACCTACTATTTCATGAGTACAAATACTGACTTCGGAACTAGATATCTAAGCTCTTATCCTAAACTATCTAAACTAGCATATGATCCCTATGCAGGGGACCACGTTCTTCTAGATTCTCAAACACTTTTCATGTAACACCTATGAAATTCTAAGAGTACATCAAAAAAATAGTTTTCCTTCAAATTTATCAAGACTTTTCTAAAAACATTCATACTAACCACCTTAGTTGGGATTAAATATAAATTTAGTAACACTGAGTCAGTTGACCAAAAGCCAAGCTGCAAGGGGATCTTTAGCATAAAACTAATGGGAGATTATTTGCAAACATCTGGACTGACTTAGCAGATATAAAACTCAGCTGTTAGGATGTTCTGAAAGCTCTATACTACAGAGCTCAGAAGAAAAGGGGGAAGGAGGCAAGGGGACCTTTTTTTCTTACCAGAGTCAGCAAGGACCTTCACACAGAAAATGTTCCTACTCTAAAGATATACAGATTTAAATTTACTTCCTACCCACAGAAACTATTTGCAACATCGGAAAAAATTTCTAATGCACGTTTATGGCAACACACTCAGGAGGTTTTGCTTAGTTTCAAACATATGAAGCTGGTTTGGGCCATGGGTGTTGAGTCAGAAATCTTGCTACACTGCAATTCAAAATAGCGTCCTTTCTAATCCTCGTGAACAGGTACAAGAATCACTGTTAAAAAGAGGGAAGCTTCTAGGCAAAGGTTAGGGCTTGTATGAAGGCTTTCTAAGTAGGGTTAAATGTAGGGGAAAGGGTCATCCCTATGTAGAGAGGAGATCTAGGACAAGAAAATTTAATACAGATATTCAAAAAGAAAAAAGTTAGAAATGTGTTTAACAATTATGTCATAGTGTTCTGGGGGTGCGGGGGATAAGGCAGGGAGGGAAGAGGGTAAAAAAGAAGGTAGGCTATGTAATGAAAGAACAGGACAAGGAACCTAGACAAGCTGGGTACCTGACAAGAGCTACTATATATTTATTGGGGGATAAAAGTTCACGTGGAAAGCATATAATGTAGTGGTAAAGAGCATGGATTCTGAAGCCAGACCATCTGGGTGCAATCTTAGTTCTACCACTTACTAGGTGTGTGGACACGTTCCTTTATCTACTTTGCCCCTCAATTTCACCATGTGTAAAATGGGATAATGAGAGCATCCATTTCACATAGTTATTGCAAAGATTAAAAGAGCTAATATATGTAAGGAGCTTGGAACACTGGCACATGGTAAATCCCATTTAAAATGTGTTAGCTACTTTTATTTTAAATATATTTCTATATTTTTCCTGGAATTCTTATAAAATCTACTTAGAATTCCATACTCTATAAATGTGTCTCTTAAGTTTTGTGGTTTGTTGCATTGTCCTGTTTGGTCTCTACTAGTTTTTTTTTTTTTCTTTCTTCTATTAAGCCACATATTAAAGAGATATACAAAAATGTAAAACAATGCCATTCTCTTACTAATTTTTTATTCTAGAAAATATAGCTATTTTTCTTAAAACATGTTATCTATGTTAACATATTAAAGGGATTTTTATTTAAGTATAATTGATTTACAATATTGTGTTAGTTTCAGATCTGCAGCAAAGTGATTCACTTATATACATACATATATATAGTTTCAGATTATTTTCCATTATAGCTATTACAAGATATTGAATATAGTTTCCTATCTCTACTAAATTTTAATTATTTGTTTTTCAAATATAAGGCTGTCTTGCCTATGCTTAAGGGAAATAATAAAATTTTTCTTCACCTGTGGAGAATTTTAAATGGGAAGCACTCTACCCATGGGTTTAGGCATGGTTAGGCCCAAGAAATGAGTGAGGGCAAGGGAAGGAAACCTCAGGGAGAAAGCTCAGGAACCACCTACAGAGCTGGTTTTGCTAACTTAGAGATTATCTTCCACAGCTGTTCTCAAACCTTGGAGGTTTTTGTGTAATATGGCACACTTCCTGACAAGAGATCAGGGAGACAGAGGTGATGTGGGTGGGAAAGAAGTTCACACACTTGGGGTTTTGTTGTGTTTTGTTTTTCTAAGCATTATCTAGCAGTGCTACCTCCTTTTGGCTTACTTCCTTCGAGGGTAATTTTAACTCCAATCTCCTGGTGCCCAAATTAGCTCAGGGTACTCCAGAGTGTATGAAGGTGAAAGGCAATCAACCTGAGTTGTTATACCCAATGGAACATTTTTCTGTTGTTCATAAAAGGAAAAAAGCAACAAAAGCCCATAAAATGTTCCACAAACTTTAAACTTAAAAAAATTTTTTAGAATAATCACACCCACTCATAGGTTTTGAAAAGCACAGCAACAGAATCACAATAGTTCAAAAGCATAAGAGCACAGTCTGACTGAAAATGATCAATCTAATTTCACTTTGTAAACTGACTAGATGGAAAAGGGAGATAGAAATTAGCAATAGAAGTCAGAGTCCAAGAAGTTAATTTTTTAAACAGTTGTTAGCCTTGTATTTATAAAGACGAGAGAGTTTTAATGTAAAGGTGACTTTAAGCTTAAAACAATCAGAGATAATTTTACAAGTTTTTGAAATCAATTTTATTGAAGTTTAATCTAGATATGACAGACTTACCCATTTTAAGCATACAAGTTCAATGCCTTTTGACAAATGTATACACCTGTGTAACCAATATGACAATCAAGATACACGACATTTTCACCCCCTCAAGTGCTCTTATGCCCCTTTGTAGTTAACTTCTCTTTCCGCTTCTGGCCCCAAGCAACAACTGATAGGCTACCTGTCACTCTTAGAGAAAGCTGCATTGTTTTCCTCAGACTTTTTTTTTAATTGAGGTATCATTCACATTCTATTCAATTCACCCATTCAAAGTCTATAATTCAGTAGTTTTTAGAATATTCCCAAAGTTGTACAACCATCACCACTATCTAGTTCCAGAATATTTTCATTACCCAAGAAATCCGCATCTATTAACAGTCATTCCCCATCACTGTCCTACCCCCCCCCACCAAGCCCTGGCAGCCACTAATCTTTCTGTCTCTATGGATTTGCCTATTCTGGACATTTCATATAAATGGAATTATACAATATGTGGCCTTTTGTGTCTATCTTCTGTCACTTGGCGTGTTTTCAAGGTTCATCCATTTTTTAGAATAGTTTAGTACTTTGTTCCTTTTTATTGGTGAATAATATTCCATTATAAGGATATACTACATTTTGTTTATCCATTCATTAAGTGATGGGCATTTGGGGTGTTTCCACTTTTGGCTAATGCTGCTATGAACATTTGTGTACAAGTTTTTGTGTGGAGCGATGTTTGCAGCTTTCTCGCGTATACACCTAGGAGTAGAATTTCTGGGTCATATGGTAAATCTGTTTAACTTTTTGAAAAGATGCCAAACTGTCTGTGTTTTCTTAAACTTTTTATTTTGAGATGATTATAGATTCCCACCCAGTTGTAAGAAATAATTCAGAGATCTGGTTTACCCTCCACCCAGTTCCCCACTCAATGATAACAGCTTGCAAAACTATAGTGGAACATCGCAACCATGATACTGACACTGATACAGTCAAGATACAGAATATTCCATCACTACAAGGATCCCTCATGCTGACCTTTGATAGCCACAATTACTTTCCTCCCAGCATCACCCCATCTCAGCCCCCAAGAGGCATCAATCTGTTCTCAATAACTATCATTTTGTCATTTCAAGAATGTTTTACACATTATTCCTCCGTGCTACAATGCTGGGTACTCAGTAATTTCAAACTGATTCATTGCTATACCTAATGGAAAAAATCATTTTAAGTACTCTACCTATTTTCCCTAAGGGAAAATGCTTGGGGAGCCCACTGTTCAATAGTTCTAATGTCATGACTTGATTTTATATGTCTCTTCAATATGTTTTTAAGGGATTTAGAGTACAGCTTTAAACATCTTCGAATGCTAGTTGGGAAAACCCATATCTTTGAAAGTTAAATTACTTTGTGCCTTAAAAACATGAATTTCACAAATAATTTTTGTTGGAATGATGTGCGTGAAATAGTTATAAATGCTTGTTATTTTTCCCAGTTTTAGGACTTTTTAATATTTGTAATTTGGTAATACTCTTTTAGAAACACTATGTGTGTGTGTGTGTGTAATTATATTCCTAGTCATACTTCTTAATAAAAAATAGTTTGAAACATTAAAAAAAAAGAATGTTATACAAATGGAATCATATATGTAACCTTTTTGGATTAGCTTTTTCACTCGGCATGATTCTTTGGAGAGCTGTCCCGGGTGTGTTTTATGTATCAACAGTTTGCTCCTTTTTTAAAAAAAAAAATACACCAACAGATCGTCTTTACTCCTTTCACCTGTTCACCTCCAAAACAAAGTCAATAAAAATATCTGTTGGAACAACACGCTTCAACTTTAATATGCACCTGAGGACCTTGTTAAAATAAAGATTCTGATTGCACGTCTGAAGTGGAGCCTGAGACTGTGCATTCCTAACAGGCTCCCAGGTGATACAGATGATGCTGGTCCTTGGAACACACTTGGAGTAGCAAGGTGTTAGAAGGGTTAGCAAGGTTATAGCATCTGTTTGGATAGCCTACTTAATGTTAACACCATAAATTTTCAATACTCTACACAGCCAAATATTTTAGAAATTAGTCTTACGGCACTGATTTGAGGAATGCAATTCTTCAGTATAAGTGCTTCAGTTCCTATCTACAAGGCAAAGATGAGGCAATATGAATTTTGGCTTTCTGATAAAGAGTAGATGGACTGTTAAGAGGATTTTCATACCTACTCTACAAAGAACAAAATATACTACAGAAAGGTACTTTTAAACAATTGAAACATTTTATACTAACACCACTATTTTATGCCTAAGAGAACTCAGATTTTTCTTACCCATCAAAAACAAACAAAAAAACTTAGTGTGTCTTTAGTTCATAAAAACTTTGCTGAAAGGTTCAGCAGATTGAGAGTAAGTTACCGTGCACGGGAAGGATCTGCAGCTCTGCCAAGAACATGACCTAATACAAACACTGCGAAGATAAATTTCAATAAATCTTACAAAATAGAAACAAAGGCAAAAAATATAAAAGACGTTTAGACAAACTAGACTGGTCAGATGGAACAGCCAAATGGGATGGAGTGCCTCCTTATCATTCACTGTTTGGTCAGTGGAGTGCTTTGACGGCAGAGGTCCCAAAATCAACAGCTCTAGCTCCTGATCCAAGACACTACACTTCCAGCCATTTTCTGCCTCTTTCAACTACCTACGTGTACACACACACACATACACACACCTATTTAATATGAGCTTTATATCAATACAACAGAAATATATGCTTAAGATGGAAAATTAGAAAGATACAGGAAAACTCAAAGGAAGAAAAAAAATCCACTATGAAATCCCACTACTCAGAGACAGCTATTAATATTCTGATGTATATCCTTATAGCTATTTTTTTAGGATTATATGGATAAATGGTAAACATTTTCCCACATCTTTAAATAACCTTATGACTACATTAGTACCAATTATATGAATATATCATAAGTTATTTAACCAATGCTCTATTGCTAAAATATTGGTTGTTTCTGTTTGTTTCTGTTTTTTCTATCATAAAGAATACTGCCGGGGATGTATATGTATATGTATACATATAGCTGATTCACTTTGTTATACAGCAGAAACTAACACGAAATTGAAAAGCAATTATACTCCAATAAAGATGTTAAAAAAATACTGCTATGAGCATCCTTATATATATATACATACACACACACACACACACACACACACACACACACACACAACCTTTTTAAATATCTTTAGGACAAATTTCCAGAAGTACTTCAAGGTTAAAGAAGAAGAAAAAAAAGAAAAAAAAAAGATTAAAGAAGAAAGATATTTTTAAAAAATTTATGAGTTGCCAAATATCAAGAGAGTTGTGGCAAGTTGTCAGAATATCCAGGAAGAAATAAAAACTATCTGCACCTAATAGTATTCAAAGCCCAACAACAAAAACCAAAAACAACCACAAGATCATCAAAAACCATACAGCATTTATTATGTACCAGGAACTGTTATAAGCATTTTACATACATTAAGTTATTTAATACTTACAACTTCTTGGGGTTGGTATTGATATTATTACCTTTTTTTTTAAACAGACGAACCAACAGGCACAGAGAGGTTAAGTAATTTGCCTAAGGTCACAGAGCTGGTAGTAGTGGCAGAGTTAAGAAACCTGGGTTCCAAAGTCTATGCTCTTGAACACTATACCCCTATTCTTCTCAACCTTTTTGACATCAGGACTCCTTTGCCCTCTTATAGTTACTGATAATTTCAAAGAGCTTTTGTTTATATGAGTTATATCTATTACTACTTATCATATAAGAAATTAAAACTGAAAGCATTTAAAATATTTATTTCTTTAAAAAACAGCAATAAACCCACTATATGTTAACATATATCTTTTTATGAAAAAATATAATTATTTTCCAAAACAACAAAAAAAAAGCAAAAAGAGTGCCATTTTACCATTTTTGCAAATCTCTGTAACATACAACTTACTAAGACAGCTGAATTTTCATACATGATACTGCATTCAATCTGTTGAGATATCATACCAGCATGTAGCTCTGGAAAACTACACAGTACACCCATGAGTGGACAATAGTAAAAAAAGGCAAATAACACCTCAGTAGAAATATATAAAGAGCTTCCATCTCACATCCACTGGAAAGGTCTCAGGGATGCCCAGAGGTCCCCAGACCACACCCTGAAAACCACTGCACTAGTTACTGCAGTGCATGCTACACAGAATAGTTGAAAGGCATGTCCTCAGGAACATACCTGCCTAAAACATATTCCAAAAACATATCCCAAATTTTTTTGTAAATCATTTACTCAACAATTATTATTAAGTGCATACTATGCATCAGGTACCCTTACAGGCACTGGAAACACAGCAGAAAAACAAAAGAGAAAAATCCCCTACTTTGGGGTATTTATTTTCTTGTAGGGAAAGACAGCAGTAACCAATAAACAAATAAATCACATATAGTCAGTCCTGCATATCCACAGGCTCTGCATCCACGGATTCAACCAAATACAGATTGAAAATATTTGGGGGAAAAAAAATTCCAGAAAGTTCCAAAAAGCAAAACTTTAATTTCCTGCGCAGGCAACTATTTACACAACATTTACATTGTATTAGGTATTGTAAGTAATCTAGAGATGATTCAAAATATACGGGAGGATGTGCATAGGTTATATGCAAATACTACACCATTTTATAAAAGGGACTTGAGTGTCCATGAATTGTGGTATTGGGGGTGGGGAGTGGGCTGGAACCAAGTTGTCCCTTGGTTTCCCCACAGAAACCAAGGGACGACTGTATTCTGTCAGATGGTAAGTGGTATGAAGAAAAATAAAAGCAGAATTTTAAAAAGCAGGATGGTCAGAGAAGGCCTAACTGAGAAAGTGAAATTGGAACAAAGATCTGAAGGAGGTGAGGGAGCAGGCCATGAGGCTACCCAGCAAGGAGTGCTCAAGCAGAAAGAATACCAAGTAGGAAAGCCCTGAAACAGGAGCACAGCCTAAGGTGTGCAGGGTCAGCTGAGAGGCCAGCACGGCTGGGGCAGAATGAGCAAGGGAAGACGGGGAGTGTAGTCTGAGAGTTACAGGGCTGGGGCCTTGTAAGGACTTGGGCTTTTTCTGTGAATAAGAACCAGTGGCAGGTTCTCAGTGAGGAGGGATACGATCTGACTTTTCATTCTAAATGGAACATATAAGTAAGTAGTGTTTCAAGTAAAAAACCTAAATTTAAACATATATTCCATCTCTTACTGTGTGTCTTGAAGCCTCTCTAAGCCTCAGTTTCCTACCCTACAAAATGTGAAGGTACAGACACCTTAAAATTGTTGGGAAGATCAAATAAGATAATATACATAAAAACACTTTAGAAGTATGATACACTATAAAAATTTCACTACTGAGTTTATTTTCACTATGTAATTGCCACAGATTCCTCTTTTCTAGGCCCTCTGTACTCTCACTAGACTGCTGCCACCACCCCATTTATGTGGCTGCCGTGAGATTAAGGATGCCCTAGACCCCTAACAACATGAGCTCAGCCTGATACTGCCCTTTAGCTTGTTGAGAGCAAGGCAGAGAACGTTGTTTTCTGTTGTTGATGGCAGAGCGGGAGGTTTTTAATTTTTTTCCCCCTTGTTATTATAAAGAAAATCCTTTCAAAAATAAGGCATGTGGTAATCATAAAAGTGAAGTTCCAAAAAAAACAAGACTGTATGAGACTCATCTTTATTTAATTTGGCACTGTTTTAATAAAGCTAAAACTGTGGTTCATGGTCTTGACAGCTTGCCTCATCCAAAAGGAAACAAAAGGGAAGAAAAAAAGATAGAGACAGACAGACGAATTCAAATTCCTTTGATCTAGGTCCTAACTCTAAGGGGACCCCAGATAAATTAATAAGTCAGAGAAAGGGCAGTAAGACACAATCCAGAATACTGATGACAACATCTGTTTGTCTGCCTACCTGTCTTCTGAGATCATCATCAAGGTATGAGATCAGCACTCAGGCCAGAGAAGGCAGGGCAAGATGGAGGTCCACCAGGGAACCAGGGAACCACAAGGCCTGTAGCATCTGACTCCACTTCCCAGGGGCAGGAGGTAGACACCCAGGCACTGGTTTTTATCTCTACCTCTTAAGATGTGAGTCACTCTGGGTAGTGGGAGAAACCTGCAAGGGAAAACCCAAAGAAACCAAGATCTCTGGGGGAAATTATAAACAATCTCATACATCAAAGGTCTCTGATGGTTTCCTTGTAAGTATGTTATAGCAGAAAGAGCACTGTCATGGGAGTAAGGAAATGAATTCTCCTTCCATCTCTTCCACCAATTAATCATGTGACTTCAGGAAATTAACTAACCTCAAAGAGCCAAATTCCTCATCTTAAATAAAGGAGAGGACAAGAAAATACCTAAGGTTTCCTTCAAGCTCTAAAATTTCTTGAACATAAACAAGAACATATTTTTAAAAGCCCATATTAATATTTAGAGTATTAGTAGATCCAAAAGGTAGTTATTGCTGAAGGTTCTGGAGTTTTTCACTAGCGCTATAGACCCCTGAGTGATGTGAACCCAAACAGGGGGCCCTTCCTTAAAGAATTAATGTATCACCTAAAAGGGCAAAAGTTGTCTGCCCACCATCTTCCTTTAACTTTATTTTTATGAATTACTCCTCCACTCTCTCTAACCCATACTATTATAAAATATACAGGTCAGAGGCAAACTGTAATGATTAGGGAACCAGAAGTTAAATAAATATGCAAGAATTAAGTATACAGACATCAAGGAATGAAAGAGTAAATGGACCGAGGAAACACTTTTATATGGTAGTATGTATGGGGTACACACATAAAAAATTTTAAAGGTATATACAGTTAAAAGCAAAACTAACAAAGCAGTTTTCTAAGGGACAAATCGAAGAGGGTAATTAGAGGACTTTAGTGTACACTGTGCTGCATTTCTCGGGTTGGATAATGTGTCCATGGGCTTGTGTGTTCTATATACTGTTGTAATATGTACACTACACGTTCTTTCACAATTATGGGGTATCCCATAATCATAATAAATTTAAAAGAGAACTCCATTCTTTTGTGGAACAAAAAGTCTCTTCTGTCCCAATCCCCCAGCTCTCCATCCCTTCTCTCTAAGGCAGTCACTGTTGCCAGTTTCTTACAGTCCTTCCAAAGATATCCTACACAAGACAAGAGTGGGGAGGGGGGATGTAGGGTGCGGATGGAGTCTGTGTGTGTGCATGGGTGGGTGGGAGTGCAGAGATATGCGCACAAGAGAGACGGAAAAAACAAACCGACTCCCTAACCGTGCCTCATCCAGATCAGGTGTGTATCCTGTGACCAAACATACCTAGGAAACTGCTTCAATCCTTTTCTCTACAAAGGAACTATGATCCACTGTTGTACAGTTATAAACTAGTAAGAAGACTGCACTGGCTGGATGCAGGGACAGGGCCTGCCTGGTCAAAGCCTTACATATTAGCTGTCAAGGGCTGAGCCCTGGCATTCCTTGGTTCTAAAACATACCAGAGTCAGTGCTGTGCCCCAATATTCCCTTGGTCTTAGCTTCAGAAATCCCAAATGTCCATCTCAGATAATTAGTTTTCTAATCACAATGATCTAGATAGGTTTCCACAGGGGTGACAGGTGCTTTAATCCTCTGTGACTTGATCAGAACACTTGGCTTTAGCAGTACACATCGCAGGAAGAGAGTGCACATCCTGAGATGCGAAAGAACTTCAGTTTTGAAAGCTGTGCTTTCAACAGCACACGCTTAGGGCAAGGCCTGGCTAAGATACAGGATGATAGTTAGAGGATTCATGTCTTAATACAACAACAGATCTTAAAATACTTTCATAAAATCTTGATTTAGGACGCTTATGCCAATTTATTAGGGTAAGTATGCCAAACCAGATTTCTTCATTCATTAAAAAAATAAAATACATGGGGCTTCCCTGGTGGTGCAGTGGTTAAGAATCTGCCTGCCAATGCAGGGACACGGGTTCGAGCCCTGGTCCGGGAAGATCCCACATGCCACGGAGCAACTAAGCCCGTGTGTCACAACTACTGAGCCTGCGCTCTAGAGCCCGCGAGCCACAACTACTGAGCCCACGTGCCACAACTACTGAACCCGCATGCCACAACTACTGAAGCCCACGCGCCTAGAGCCCGTGCTCTGCAACAAGAGAGGCCACCGCAATGAGAAGCCCGCGCACCGCCACGAAGAGTAGCCCCCACTCGCTGCAACTAAAGGAAGCCCGCATACAGCAACGAAGACCCAACGCAGACGTACATACATATATACATACATAAAAAGAAAATACATACTGAGTGTCTACCACGTGCCAATGTCAGGAGTCAATATATGGATGGATATATAGCCTTTGAGAAGCTAATAATCTAATTAGGAAGACATGAAAAATGATAATTAATCTACATTGTAAAGGTGGTGCTGCAGGAACAGAGAGAAGGAAGGGCTGACTCTGTTGAGAGAGGTTTCACAGAAAGGCACCATCTGTACTGGATCTCAAAGGGTCAGAAAGAGACCACCAGCAGTGGGGAGGATGAAAGTCTCCTCATGCAAGTATGCCTCACCAAAAATCTCCAAGCTTCAAATACTAAATGAAAACACAATGTATCCTGGAACTTTGCCGTAACATTCAGTATCTTAAAGTTTAATTTAGGGTGAAAACCTTATATCTTGAATCTTGTCAAAGGAGTTTCATTACTTTAAACATTTCATTAAATAGTAGTTTCACCTATAAAGCACATATTCATGGAAATCCAAATACTTTATTGCTGGAAAACCTACAGCTCACATAGTCTGAATGTCTTGACTTTATAGAAAGAATGATAGGCTTCTTTTTTTTAATTAAAGCTTCATAAGAGATGCTTTTTCATTTCCTATCATAGATACATCTATTATTTACTATTACAATCCAGTATAATGGTTACAGCTTCAGAAGAAAACAGTAACAATTTTACAAAGCAACACAGTACTAAGGTTTTTGAACATTTAGGAACCACAAGTACTACAGCAATCAGTTTGCTATTACTCCTTTCTATACCCAGTTTCCCTTTTATGAACATATGCAAAAGAAAAAGGTCCACATACATGCTATTCTCTGCAGACCTTTCATTCTACCTGTATCCAATACCCCTGTCAATTTCATCCATACTTGTCTTACATACTATTATCCTTTAAAAGTTTTATGAAGTAGCTGGTCCAACAGATGGGTGGCTAGCCCTACCCAACATATGTCACAGGAAAAACAGCTCTTAGGCAAGACAAGAAAATATTAAGTAAGTCCCTTTCCCTTATCCAGCTAGGAACAGTGAGATCCCAGCTCAGAAAAAAGCAATCTTTTAACCTTTATTAAGAAAAGTTACTGGACTGAGATCATCTGTAAGTAACCAGATGATCAAAGAAGGGAAAGAGAGTCCAAATGCTAACTTCTACTTCCTAAAATAAAATATGTACTTGCCCACATACAGCAGAGAACTAGGATACAGAACAGGGAAAAAAAAAAAAATCTGAGTCATTTTAACTGGGAACTATTTCATCAAAGACAGATGGGAAACATTCAGATAAGCATACTATCTTGTTTAGAACACAAAGCTCAAAAGATCTGTGGGAAGAAAAGGAAAGGAACCTGGAATGCAGAGCATACATCAACAGAAAGACTCAACTAATAAACGACTCATCGTGATCTTATTTGTAAAACCAGAAAAAACAGAACAGTAGCAATATCTTTCCTTTTTGTCCATACCCTGTCCATAAAGTGTAATGTGATAGCATCTGATTGTGTCTTCAGATGGATATCTGTGTCTTTCAACATACTATCTAAGCGCTCCCCGAGGAGAACAGTGAGACCAGTTCTGCCTGAGACAGCATCTGCCAGCACCAAGGAGTCTAATTTTCCTTTG
This sequence comes from Neophocaena asiaeorientalis asiaeorientalis, assembly GCF_003031525.2. Taxonomy (NCBI): domain Eukaryota; kingdom Metazoa; phylum Chordata; class Mammalia; order Artiodactyla; family Phocoenidae; genus Neophocaena; species Neophocaena asiaeorientalis. Next base: position 8,079,419 of record NW_020172451.1, on the reverse strand, counting down.
AGTGAAGTCCAGTGGATGGGAAGAGGTCCCCAAATGCCACTTGTATGAATCTTTCAAGATATTCTCTGAAACAGGAAAACACTACAGGCTACATTTTAGTAGAAGTCTAAAAATAACAAAAGAACATTCCCTATTTTTAGATATCTAACTTACAAGTTTAAGAACACTAAAAGAAATCATTAAAAACAAACTGGGATTTTTAAAATGCTTTAAAAGATACTTTTAAATTGGGAAAACTGTTAAGAGATAGAATTTCAAAAATCCTGCATTCCTTCTGTTGACTGGCTGCCTCCTTGCTCAAACTTCCTCATCTCCAAAACTTAAGAGTCCCAATCCTACATGTTATCAAGAGGATTTCCAAAGAACCAGAAGATGATACAAATAAAAGATTTACCACAAAAGAGAAAAACAGCTAAGGAAAAATTTTAAGACACGCTTTCACAAAGAGCCATTTAAAGAAGAGTGTAGATTAGTGATTAAAGACAGTACTGTATAAAACAGCAAAAGCAATTTAATTATCCCTCATTAAAAGCAGCACCACAGACAATAACAAAATACTTGATTAAAGAAGACAAGTCGTTTTTTCTCACATGTCTCCTCACTGAACAATCTTAAGATCGGTAAGCATCTAATTCAAAGCTATGTCTGAAGCTCTAGAATTTGCAATCAGGAAAAAATTATTAATATTTTTTACAATAAAATTCTGAAAATGCAGTACATTTACTGGACAATTTATATTTACCCTCCCTCTATCTTCCTCCCCATCTCCATCCAACCCTAGTACAAATATGCCCAATGTTTTTTAAGAAAGCTATGGCAAATAGGATTTGCAGGCAATACGGGAATTACCGGACTGTACAGCCATCATTAACATCTCAGGTTCCAGTAGCGTCATGACAGGTTCTTCTCAAAAACAAGAGCCCACAAATATAATGAAAAAACCTCAAAGTCGCAGAAGAAAGATGTTGTCTTCGGAGGCTACTGAAGCTTTCATAAATTCAGTCTCATGCCTTATGCTCAGATCAGACTGTGAGAACTCACTCCCCTTCTGAGTGCAGTTACCAATTTATCCACCCTTCACACAAGTCAAGATGGCACAGAGTTGATTTACTGCCGACAGGAAACCAAAAAGCACTCAAGTTAAGACATATGAAGTGTGGTTAGAACAGTGAGTGAGCTCCTCCCCTTGCTATTCGTCTCTGGGGGGAGGGGAGAGACAGACAGAAAGACCTTCAGAAAAGAGACCAACTGCTTTTTTCCCCCTCTCTTTTAAGAAGAGAAGACGAGTGTTTTGTTCAAAACCTTACTATAAGGGACTCTGCTGCTAATGCAGTTCAGAACAACAGATTAAACATAATCCAAACAGCTCAATCCTGTGAAAGACACAGCCCAATTACTGACCCATTAATGGGAGGTGGGATGGGATCAGGCATATATAAACACATACACACAAATAAATATGTACGGTGAGTTAGTTTTCTGAAAAAGCGTTCTAACGGCTTTTTCATCTGTGGTACTTATAGATAACAGGCTAAGGAAGTTGAATGTTTAACTACAGAAGCACAGATATTTTCTCCACTCCCTCTCCAATTAAAATATCTGTTTTAAAAAGTCATCTGAATACATTCCGGAGCTATAATCTGTCTTTCAGATCTGCCAAACCCCTAAAAGAGCTCCTTACTTGTGCCTGTGTAAGAAACGGGATCTGTGAATAGACAGCTTACTGATGTTATTGACTTTTCTAAAATGCTTTATGATCTTGCTGGACGTTTGGAACACATAAGAAGACAGTTATAGAAATAAGAATTTCCCTTTCCTCATAAAGAAACTTCAATCCTTTTTCCACTAGCACAGAGCAGGATCTTCTGAATAAAAACGAACAAGAGGCATTTTAATCTTTCATCACAAAAACAAAAAGAAACTAAAATCTTTTCAAATTACAGCAATTTCCATTTATCCAAAATTAAAAACTCATTTCTTCCCTTCACAGTACTTTTTACTGATATTCATAATAAGGATATTAAGATGCCTTTCAGCATATCTGATTGACTTTCTTTTTTTTGGGGGGGGGGCTACGTTGGGTCTTCGTTGCTGTGCGCGGGCTTTCTCTAGTTGCAGTGAGTGGGGGCTACTCTTCGTTGCAGTACGCGGGTTTCTCATTGCAGTGGCTTCTCTTGTTGTGGAGCACGGGCTCTAGGCGTGCCGGCTCAGTAGTTGTGGCACACGGGCTCAGCTGCTCCGTGGCATGTGGGATCTTCCCGGACCAGGGCTCGAATCCATGTCCCCTGCATTGGCAGGCGGATTCTTAACCACTGCGCCAACAGGGAAGTCCCTAATTGACTTTTAAATAGCTGAAAACTAGAAATCCATTTTTGGTATGTTTAGCTAGAATGCCTCGGTTTTTTCTGGGTGACAGCCTGTATCTTGAAAGCCTACTGGGCAAACTCAGCCCAGCAAATGCCTTAATGCTCACGTAGTCACACAAATGATAAATGAAAGTGCTTAGAGGTCTTAAAAGAGAAAGTAGTCTCAGAATGATTGACAGCAATATTCTGTTATTAGAAAAAAGAAAGCAATTCAGATTTGCGGTGGGGGAGATTCTGTGGAGAAGAAAAAACGTCCTTTCTTTCTCACTCCAAGAACATCATGTTTAAAAGAAAAGCCAGAAAAGCTCTATATAGAACTGTGGGAATGACTCAACAGGCAACGGAGTGGCAGCCGGTGTGGGCTAAATGCTGCTCTGAGAAGAGAGAAGCGTTCTCACTGGCCCCTTCTCACAACCAAGCTCACAAACCATCTTATGAAAAACGGGTCAATTCCAACTCTCAGACTACATGATAGTCTGGTCAGAGGTTACCAACTAAAGGAAAAGAATCCCTAAAAGCTTGAGTCATTCCTTTGTCCATATGTGGGCTGGACAATTTGCTGTGTGAGGGTTTTTCAAGTGAAACAAGTTCTCACAGTTCTGTACTTAGAGGAAAATAAATACAAATTATAAGATTCCTGCAAAGAAGATGGTAGGAAGGGCAGAGGGCTGTTCCCCTTCTGCCAAAACTTTTCTGTTTGCTGTAGAAGAGTGCTCGGAATGTCAACTGTCAATATTCCAGCCCGACAGAGATACAGTACTGACAGTCACGTCACGTGGTGGTAGTAACATTAACACATCACATTTCAACTGATTTGTTTACTTTTTCACAGCAACTCCACACCCATTATTTCATCTGCACTTTGGGATAAAAGGAGCTAAATAAAAAGAAAACAATTTTTAAACAGAAATCCAAAAAATTAATCTTAAAAAAAAAAAAACAATAAGCAACATAATCTGCCTACTGCTAGGATTTTGCATTCACCCTGAAGAGTATCAGCACAGCATCAGACTCAATGTGAAAACTGGTTTTAAAACAGGTTTCACAATTCTAAAAGTGTGAACTCCTATGGCAGCTTCAAATCCACTAATTTTTGTGCAAATTAGCAAAATTTCATAGAAAGAGAACTAAAGTAAACTTTGAAAAGGTCTCTGCACACGTGAACATGATTTTCAAGTTGATGGAACCAGGGAAATGAAGGGTAATGATCTTAATTCCCAATAAAATAAAAGCTCTTTTGCTTTTAATCATAACTCTCTAGCTAATTAACAAAAATTTAATATGATCTACAGTCTATTAATCCACTCTAAAGGGACTTAATAACTGCAGTATAGCAATACAGTTTATTCATATAAAGCTTTCCCACCCACCACTGGCTCCCCAAAGGCCTTTAATGTTCATAATCAAGAGGAACTAGACAAGTACTTGTGGAAGAACCTTAAAAATGATCTTTTAGTGAGAAAGGAAATGAACTGAATGGTCAAAAATGAAGAAACAACTACACACATTTGGGGAAAGATTATTCCTCACTAATCATCAAAGAAATACGAACTGAAATGAAAACATTTCAACGATCACATCATCAAAGTCCTTTACAAATAAGACTATCAATGTTAGTAAGTGAAACTGGCACTCCAACAGGGTTGACATAATTGTAAATTGGTGGGCCACTCTGGAATGGAATGGGACAATGTATTTCTCAAGAACCTCAATTGTTAACAAGGCCTACAAAGGCTTGTGTGATCTGGCCCTTAACTATCTACTTATTTCACATCACTTTCTCTCTCTCTCTCCACTGACAGAATGATATTCTTTTAGCTCTTCTGTGCCAAGTTTTCCCCAGTGAACCCTTGCCTGTCCCAGACCCCTTTCCCCACCTCCTCCTCTCCCCAGTCTGAACACAGGCTATGCCCTCTTTGCTTTGTTGAGCCAAGCGCTCACTACTTGTGCTTTGGCTATCAGCCTAAACATCTCTCCCTCCTTGACCAACCTCCCCGCCTCCCCACACACCTAAATTAGAACCATCACAGTGAGATTTGCTAATCTGTTTAACACCTTGTGCTTTTCTTTCCCCCTAAGCACTTACCAAAATTTGTAACTATGAATTGGCTTGTGTAACTCTTTGTTTAATCTTTCTGTCTTTCACTAACTGTAAACTCCATGACAATGAGAACCTTATCTGTCTTGTTCCTGACTGTCTCTCCAATACTTGGCATACAGATGGTGCTCAACAGTCACTGAATAAATGTTTTCAATGCTAAAACGGTCAAATTCTTTAAGCCAATATTTTCACTTCTGAGGACCTCAATAACCTAAAATGCAGAAGAAAAGTCTTTTAAAATGTTCATCCAAATATTAGTGTGAGTGTGAAAAACAGAAAATGATTCAAATGTCCAATCAGTGGGGAAATGAAATAAGTGATGGCACAGAATGGAAGTTCTACACATATTAAAAGGCTACTTATAAGAAGCATTTCAACGACTAAAAAATCTTAAGCTCCAGTGCTAAGTGAAAAAAAGCAGGACACATAATTGAGTCTATAGTATTAGCTCAGTTATTTTTAAAACATACACTTGGAAGAAAACTAGCGGGAAATAAACCATGTGCTAGTAAGAATTTTCTCTGGGAGAGGGAAGTTATTTGTGTGTATGTTGTTTGTTTTTTGTTTGTTTGTTTGTTTAAGAGGGAGATTCTATCTGGTATCTGTTCTCCAGGAGCCTAGCACAACATTTGATGAATACTCAAGAATGGGAAATTGATTCTCTCTCAGTACTGAGATGAAATAGGTTATGAAATTCTCTACATCACATTTTAACCAGAATTGCTCAATGAACTAGCATGCTTAAGATTTGGGCATTTTCACATTGGCTAATCTAAAAAACCCTTGACAACCAGGCTTCCTGAGGAACGTAAGTAACAAATCTTTCCTTTCCCCAAGAAAATAATGTAATTTGGATCAGAAACTGCCCACTCAAAATTTTTACTTCTCCCAGCAGTTAATTAGTACCTCCTGTGCAACACTAAAGCATGAAAGGATACAGTGTACTCTTACAGGAAAAAAAATACATTATCTGCCCTTTCTTCCACAGGCTACACATATGGAAAACAAATGAGTACTTCCCAAATTTTACACAAAGGAGAAAAACCTATGAAAGGGGAATGAGTTATGTCGAAGTGAACATTCTGTCCTGTTCATTTCTCTTTACATAATTCTTCCCATCCCACCCAGCAAAGCAGATAACAGACACATACAAATTGCATCTGTTATTTCTTCAGAAAAAGATTTGGGACCAGCAACAACAGTTAGAAAGCGAAAAAAGTTTAAAAGATACCATAACAGCATTAAAACTTATGAAACCTCTGAAAATGAATCTAACAAAAGATATGTAAAACCACCACATAGAAAATTATAAAACCTCACTGGGAGATTTAGAAAATCTAAAAAAATGGAGAGGAAATTCCCTGGTGGTCCAGTGGTTAAGACTCTGTGTTTCCAGCACAGGGGGCAGGGGTTCAACCCCTGGTCAGAGAACTAAGATCCCACAAGCTGTGGGGTATGGCCAAATAATAATAAGTTATTAAATAAATGGAGAAAAATACCACATTTGTAGCACAATATTCTAAAGATGCTCATTCTCTCCAAATTGGTTTATAGATTTATTCCAATCAAAATCCCACAGTGATTTTAAAATTAATATGGAAATGCAAAGGGCCAAGAATAAGCCAAGAAAAAGACTCTTGGAAAAAGATGGGAAGACTGACTTCTCCCATAGAACAGGACTAACTACTGTTACCATAATCAAGACTGAGGTATTGGTACAAGCACAGACACACAGACCAGTGGAAACAAACAGGAGCTCAGAAACACACTCACACATAGGGCAAGTCCCTGATACATGAAAGGAGCTCTGCTGATCAGTGGGGAAGAAGATTATTTTCAATAAATAAGAATCCGGGACTTGCCTGGTGGCACAGTAGTTAAGAATCTCCCTGCCAATGCAAGGGACACGGGTTCGAGCCCTGGTCCGGGAAGATCCCACATGCTGCGGAGCAACTAAGCCCGTGCGCCACGACTGAGCCTGTGCTCTAGAGCCCACGAGCCATAACTACTGAGCCCGCGTGCCACAACTACTGAAGCCCGCGTGCCTAGAGCCTGTGCTCCACAACGAGAAGCCACCGCAGTGAGAAGCCCGCACACCACCACAAAGAGTAGCTCCGGCTCGCAGCAACTGGAGAAAGCCCACATGAAGCAATGAAGACCCAACACAGACACAAATAAATAAATAAATAAATTTTAAAAAATAAGTAAATAAGACTCCATTTGGAAAAAAACATCCGGTTGGGCCTTACCTTACCCCCATACAAAAAATTAAGATACAAAACTAACTAATTAGAAATCCTTAATTAAAAGATACCATAAAGAGAATGAGAAAGATAAATCACAGAGTGTGAGAAGGTACCTGTAACACATTTAAGCAACAACAAACTAGCATTCAGAATATGTCAAAGAACTCCTATTAGCTCTTTAGTAGAAAAAATAGGCAAAAAATGTCACTAGGCATTTCACAAAAGAAATCCAAATGGCTAGTACGTATAAGAAGAGATGTTTAACCTCATTAGAAAACAGTAAAATGAAAATCAAGAACATCATAAGATACCTTCACATAACCAACAGAGTAGTAAATATTAAAAATCCAGGGGCTTCCCTGGTGGCGCAGGGGTTGAGAGTCCGCCTGCCGATGCAGGGGACACGGGTTCGGGCCCCGGTCCGGGAAGATCCCACATGCCGCGGAGTGGCTGGGCCCGTGAGCCATGGCCGCTGAGCCTTGCGCATCCGGAGCCTGTGCTCGGCAACAGGAGAGGCCACAACAGTAAGAGGCCTGCGTACCGCAAAAAAAAAAAAAAAAAAAAAAAAAACCCAAAAATCCCAAGG
>NW_020172451.1:8067802-8072068 GCF_003031525.2 Neophocaena asiaeorientalis asiaeorientalis | reverse complement strand
ATTCGCAAAAAAAAAAAAAAAAAAAAAAAAAAATCCAACAATTCCAAGTGTTGGTAAGGATATGGAGCAGTGGGAACTTCCATAAACTGCTGGAGGGTATATAAACTGGTACAACCACTTTGGAAAAGAATTTAATCTTACCTAGTAATTTTGTGTTACTATATATATGTATAGGAATTTCCATTCCTATGTATATATGCATGTACCCATGCGCCAGGATACATAAAGAACATTCACAGCAACATTGTAATAGCCTAACCCTGGAAACTACCCAAATGTTCACCAGAAGAATGGATTTTTTAAAATTATGATTTTCCATGGGAGCATTCACTATACAGTAATGAAAATGAATAAACTAAAGCCGTATGCATAAATGAATAGCACATGTACTGAACAAAAGAAGAATATAGAATCATTCCGTTCATATAAACTTCAACTAAACTACATTGTTTAGGAATATATTTGTAGTAGGTAAAACAAATGATTTTCAAGAAGTCAGAATAGTGGTTACTCCTATGAAGAAGAGACGGTGCTGTAATCAAAGAGCATGTGGGAGGCTTCCTTGGGGTTTATAATGAGCTATTGTTGAGCTGAGTAGTGGTTACACAGCTCTTTGCTTTACGGCTATTCTGTAAACTATCATGATTTATGCACTTTTCTGTATGTATGTTATTATCCTCCCCCACCCCCCCAAAAAAGAAAAAAAGACATGAATGGTAAAATATGTATCACCAATCTAATACTGAGGGGGGGGGCAATTAGTGTAAGAAGCTTTTTCAGCTATGTAGATCTAATTTCAAATGTTCTGTCCCATTCTTCTCTAAGTATATTCATATCTGTTGGATCATCAATAATTTGTGATTCAGAAGTAAATGTTCCTACAGGTGTAGATAAAAGTAATTTCTTGTGGGCGATATTTCAAGTTTTTATTTACTCAATCCTTGGTGGGTTGGAGAAAAGTACTTTCTCAATAATGAGAATGCAAAATACAAAAATTCAAGTCCTACAAAGTTCTCATTGGCTTTAAGAAACAAACATGGATTTGTTAACTAGAACACAAGAAGTGCAGGAGAGCTATCTAGGGGGTGCTAGGGGGACCAAGCAGGAAAAAGGAAAGGTAAATCTCACCAGTTTTAAAAATTTTGCCTCCTATCAACCTCTATCTACGACCCCCCAAATTATCCCCCATAAACAGATGACTAGCCCCAAATTTAGTCTGTAGTACCTAAAGTGGGAAAGAAAAACAAAGAAATTTGGTATTGATTAGCTCTTATAAAAGAGCTAATTAGTGGTTTGTTCATCAAAGGAACAGGAGAGAAGGCAAAAACTACTAGCTATGGTCCAACTTATTCTTCTGTATACCTTTCAACGTCTTCCTCAGTGCCTCATTTACTGTAGGCACTTTATAAATATCTGCTGAATAATAATTTCCATACTGGTCACAGCAATGAACAGTAGCAGGGCTGTAGGAAGGTACAAATGACTGACCTGAAATAAACGTTTAAAAGTCAAGGATAAAATAAAAGGCCAAGAATACAATGCCCAAAATGCCAGCTTTCTCTTAGAAACATTTATGAACTTGTCATTCATTAAATTATCTAACTTTTGTCTATAATGCCTTCTGAGTAATGCATTCCATGTAATTACTATACACTGTGTCTTAAATCCATAATTCTCAAATGTCAAGAGGCACACCTCTTAGGATATAAGCAAGTCCTCAACTTATAAATGGATTATATTCCAAAAGTTCATTTGTAATTTGATCATTTGGAATATGGAATGTACCTTCCCACATGAAATATGAATTATGGCAAAATTTTCAGGCTTGCCCACAAAAGCCTGTAAGGTAACTGAAATGTAATATATTTGCAATGAGAAAAAGGAGTAAATGGTATTTCAGCTCCCATCCTAGAGGCTCCTGACAATACACCTTATGCAGTCTCAGCCAGTTCTGAAACTCATTCATACTTGAAAGACTTATCAGTTAGTATAAAGAAGGGGTGGATATGTAAGGAAAAGACAGCCAAGGAGCACTGCGCCATTAAAGGAAGAAGCAAAGTAAAACTTGAATTCTCCGTTATGACACATTCATTCAATGTGTGCCAGCTGGCCAAAGGGGATGGGGTTAGATCATCAGAGAGATTTTTCTGGACTTCTCCAAGCCCAGCCTGGAGAGGATCCAAAGGTACATCAATTTTATCTTTTAGACCTAAGCGCTCAGCCTAGAAGAAGACAGACGAGTAATATTTAAAAATACACCTTGAAACGTCTCTGCCAACTTTTTCCAATTAGGCCAATAAAGGTTGGGTTAAGGTACCTCCTCTCAGTAGGGTTCCAACTTGCTCTGTTTAGGAAATAGAGGTATCAGGACCTTGACTGCCTATTGCTCCATAAGGACCCTTGCTCAATCAATGAATTTCCATATAAGATATGCCTCTAAATGAAAGAGATCTGAGAAAAAGTAAAACTTCACTCCACCTTTTCAACACACAGTACACCATCCATGAAAAAGCACCTCGAACCCCAGGATTTATTTTGCTCTAGAACACCACACTTTCCAATTCCATAATCCTCTTGAGGATTTTCCATTTCTGCTCTTACCTTTACCTCCCTACTAATAACCATGCAAAGCAGACCCAGTGTAAAATATAACAATGATTTTCTTACCAGTACATCCAGCCTTTTTCTCCTTTTCATAGGAAGAAGCACCATTAAGGTGCACAAACAGAAGACCCAGTTATGGCCAGGAAAGCAATGCAACTAGATACTAACAACATGCCCCTGTCCAGACATTCACCTGCTGGCTGCTGGATGGAACAAAAAAGAAAACACTAAGACGTTTCACCAGGGAAACAGCTACTCTGCAACTTCCTAGTTTTCTTAACTTGATCAATAATTCCTATTTTCTCCCTAAAACAACAGAATCTGATTTTGACAGTTATTTTAATGATTTCTGCTAAGCAATTAGTATTTTTGGCCATTGACATACATTCTACCATATAAGGTATTTTTCTGTAGTCATCAAACTTCTTATAGATTATTTCTTTATTAAGCCCCTCCCCTCCCCTTCAGCATTATTCTAATACCAGTATTTCACCACTGTTTCCTTTCTAATGTTGAATAAAATTTCAATTCGGGGGGTTATTTTCGCCTGCCAAAATGGTAATTATGCTGTACAGACTGTTATGTTTGTCTGTCAGTTTCAAGTATCCACATTCTCTTATAAGCAAGGTCACTATTAATCAATTTAGGGCTCCTGGCAGTTAGGAAACCATTCTAGCAACTGAAGAGGTTGGCTCTGACATAGCTTAAACTAACAGAGATAGATGATCTAGATCAGAAGTTTTCAACTTGTGCTCTTTCAAGAGCTGCCTGAGGGGCAGGATGCCAGGTAAGTGGGGTTCTGCCTCCTCCATACAGATTCCAGTCAACTGGAGCAGCCGTTTTACACACTGGACTTATACATAAAATTTCAAATTTATAGAGATCTTCAATTTTAAAAAAGTAGTTAAAACTTCTGGTCTAGGACTTCCCTGGCGGCACAGTGGTTAAGAATCCACCTGCCAATGCATGGGACACGCGTTCAATCCCTGGTCCGGGAAGATCCCACATGCCACGGAGCAACTAAGCCCGTGTGCCACAACTACTGAGCCTGTGCCCCACAACTACTGAAGCCCACACGCCCTAGAGCCCACGAGCCGCAACTACTGAAGCCCGTGCGCCTAGAGCCCGTGCTCTGCAGCAAGAGAAGCCACCTCAGTGAGAAGCCTGTGCACCGCAATGAAGAGTAGCCCCCACTCACTGCAACTAGAGAAAGCCCGCGTGCAGCAACGAAGACCCAACGCAGCCATAAATAAATAAATAAATTTTAAAAATAAATGAATAAAAATTTAAAAATTTTTAAAAATACAGACTCTCAGTCCTCATCCAGATCTAGAGAATCAGAATCTGCATTTAACAAGCACCCTTGCTGATTGATTAGCACATTAGTTTCTGGCTAGGCACTAAGGATACCACAATAAATAAGACAGACATAATCCCTGCTTTCACAAAGCTTCTCATCTAGTCAAATATGATAACAAATAAGTAGATAATTATGCACAGGGTGCTTAGGAAGAACACAAAGGGCAAACCCCTAACCTAAGCTGGGAGTCTAAGGAAGAAGTCCTGAAGGAAGCAGCACCTTACCCTGGTTCTTTTTTTTTTTTTTTTTTTTTTATTTTTTTTTCGTGTGTGTTTGTTTTTTTTGTTTTTTTTTTGGTGGTT
>NW_020172451.1:8019554-8067787 GCF_003031525.2 Neophocaena asiaeorientalis asiaeorientalis | reverse complement strand
ATATTTATTTACGTTTTTGGCTGTGCTGGGGTCTTAGCTGAGGCACGTGGGATCTTCATTGCAGCACACGGGATATTTAGTTGCGGCACGCAGGATCTTTAGTTGCAGCATGAGAACTCTTAGTTGTGGCATGCAAACTCTTAGTTGAGGCATGTGGGATCTGGCTCCCTCACCAGGGATCAAACCCAGGTCGCATGCACTGGGAGTGTGGAGCCTTAGCCACTGGACCAGCAGGGAAGCCCTTACCCTGGTTCTTGACTAGAAAGAAACATTAGCCAGAAGAAGAGGATGAAGGCCATTCCAGGAAGAAAAAAACAGGACATGAAGTGGAACTGAGATGTGGAAACGTCTCTTGTGGGAAATCCCAAATATTTTATTGTGAGCGGGAAGAGATGAGAGGCAGGGCAGAAACTGGCTATGAAGGTTTGCCAAGATGAGGAGCATAAAGGGAGGAAATGGGGAACCGCTAACTGATTTCAAGCAGGAGAGCAGTAGCCTCATTTATGGTTTAGAAAGATCATCCCATTGGCAATAGGGACAAGATGAGAAACAAGGAGAGAGCAGTTAGAAGGCCATTCTTGCAGTAATCCAAGTATGACATTATTAAGAGTCTGATCCAGGCTTCCCTGGTGTGAGAGGCCCGCAAAACGCAAAAAAAAAAAAAAAAAAGAGTCTGAACTAAGTGGCAGCTGTAAAGATGGCAAGAAAAGAATGAATTCAGTAGATATGATCACTGTGGAATTTACAAAAATTGGTGACTGGTGGCTGGGAGGAAAGATAAAGGAGATAGAAAGGAAATGGAGTAAAAAATTACTTCTAAAAATAGCATGTTATAATCTTTCTGGAGGACAATTTGGAAATAATGACTTCAAAAAATTAAAAACTTCATACCCAAACACGTTACTTTTGTGACCAGAAGGACACGATGTTCTTTATGTCCTTATCTTTTTATCCATTTCTGGGAGTTTGTCCTACAGTTACTTGCAAGATTTATATACCAAGATGCTTACTACAGTATTATTTATAACATAAAAAAATAAAAACAAGGTAAAGGTCTCACAGGAGACTGGCTAAATGTTGTATACACACAATACAAATATCAAGCAGAGAAAAAAATGTTTTCTAATATAGCTGAATGATATAGTAAAATCTCATAAAATAATATTACATGAAAATAATTTATACAGAGTATATATGTGTAAAAGTAAACAAATGAATGAACAAATAAAAACTGATAGAAAATATATTAACTGCTGCCATTAGCTATCACTGAACTGTATAATCATGAGGGAATATTCATTTTCTTTTTTCCTATACTTTATCTGATAATAAAACAAATAAAACCCTTAAAGATTTCATTCAGAAAGAAAACAAAACAAAGCAACCCCTTGGTCTGAACATCTGGGTACAAGGTGGTACCAATTTCTACAATGACGAATTCAGTAGGAACAGCGGTAAGATGATGAGTTTAGCTCTGAGCGTACTGAGTCTGTGGCACATCCAGTGAAGGTGTTCAACAGACAGCCAAGCATATGAGTCTGGAGCTCAGGGCAGAGACTTAGCCTGGAAAGATAACATGGAATCAATAGCATATAATAGAGGTTAAAGCCAGAGTTCTGGGGGAAACCATTCAAGGTAAAGATATAGAGTAAGAAGTTAAGGAAGCTCTAGAGCTGAACACTGGAGAGTAATAAAATTTAAGAGGTGAGTAGAGAAAGATAGTAAAAGATCTGAGCAGAGAAGGAAGTGGCTAGAAAGACTGAGTTTTAAAAGCCAGTAAAGAGTAGTGTCACAGATGTCAGTGGAGGAAAAGTTTCAGTCAGAGGGCATGGCCAACCATGTCAAATGCTACAAAGAGGTCAAATAGAATACAGAGTACCTATTTGGTCTACAACAAAAAGAGCACTAATGACTTTGGCAATGGCAGTTTCTGAAGAAAGGTAGGGACAGAGGCCAGAATGCAGTGAAGTCTCTGGAATGTGGGAAAGTAGAGAAACAGTAACTGTAAACTACTCTTTCAGGAGCCTGACTTTAAAGGGAAGGTTAGAGAATTAATTGTTGTTGTTCAAAATGGGGGGGGGAAATCAGCTGATTTATATGGCAAAGAGCTGAGACAAAAAAGGCTGAAGATACACCAACACCTCTGCCTCAACAGTAACAGCTGCCTTCTACTCCATTGAGACCATCACAGCTGTCAGCACCAATTTTCTCTACTTCCTGCCCAAGATATGACAGTTTTGCTGTTTGCTGTCTGTCATCACCTTCACTGCCATTCCTCCCATCCCAGAGGAATGCTGGTCCCCACTCACACTCAAGGCAGAGCCAATGCCTTTGGATCCCATCCTCTTGCATCTCCCAGGAACAATGCTCCATCAGTTATCCTTTCCCCTTTTCTGTCTCCAGCTTGTCCCTCTGGACTCTTTCCCCTTAACGTATAAATAAGCTGAACTTTCTGCCATCTTGGGTGAATAAGTAGAAATTATAAATGGGAAAAGAACACAAGAAAACTGCTTGAGTGTCCACTATTTCCCAAAATAAAAAATGCCTAAGTTTCCATTACATTTCCCACTACGCATGTAGAACAGAGTTCTTGCCACAAACAAGTAAACCATTCATCTATTTATTCAACAAATATTTATTGGGTGCCCACTATGAGCCAGGAGTTGAATATATACTGAATAAAATAAAGTTTCTGGACTCATGAAATGTACTATCAGAGAGGGGAAATACAGACAACAAACATATATACACACATGTACAAACACATACACACACACACACAGGTCATAATAAGTGCTTAGAAGGAAAACAAAGCAGGATAGAGAGGAATGGGAGGTGCTATTTTAATAAGATAGGCAGGAAAGGCCTCCCAGAGAAAATAACATTTGTGCAGGAACTTCAGTAACAGCACAAGTATCAAGGCCCTGGGGCAGTAGCATACTTGATATGTTCAAGAAATAACAAGAAAGTAAGTGTGGCTGGAACAGAGTGAGCTGGGGAACAGAGGTAAGAAATCAGGTGATATTGTTCATGGGTTAGCTGTGAGGTAATAGATTTAAGCTACAAAAAAAAAAAAATCAGGTGAGAGGTGATACCAAGACCACATCGTAAAAACTATGATTTCATCATAAGCCTCATGAGAAGATATTGAAGAGTTCTGAGAGAGGAGTGTGACAATGTCTGATTTCAGTTTTCAAAGGCCCACTGGGTGGAGAATTCCAATTACAACACAGGGTGATGAAGTACGAAGACAAAGGGCAACTGGGCAAACACAAAGAGGGGCACGTAACACTGAATATGAGTGAGGACAGGCTCCTCAAAGGGAGTGATGTCTGAACAGAATACTGAAGGACAAGTAAGAGTTAGCAAGAAGGTGGCAGGGTGGGGTTTGGGGAGGGGGGTTCCCAAATGGAGGGTAGAGATGTAGAAAAGCCAGAGGAGTTTTGAAAAGGTTTGGTATTTCTAAACCCCAGTATCAAAGAGTCAAAAAATATTTTATAAAAATATACCACTTATAATGTCTACCCCCAATGAAAAGGTTTGGTATTTCTAAACCCCAGTATCAAAGAGTCAAAAAATATTTTATAAAAATATACCACTTATAATGTCTACCCCCAATGAAAAGGTTTGGTATTTCTAAACCCCAGTATCAAAGAGTCAAAAAATATTTTATAAAAATATACCACTTATAATGTCTACCCCCAAAAAAGATACCAGGGAATATACCTAATAAAATATTTGTATAACCTTTATGGAAAAAATTATAAAATCTGTGGGTAGATACTAAAGACAGCCTATTTAATTGGAGAGATAAAACTAACTAATGGACAGGAAGACCCAATATTTAAAATGTATATTCTCCCCCTTAACCTATAAATGATATATTTCAAATCAAAATCCCAGCAAGAACTTCACAGCAGCATGATTCATAAGAGCCTCAAACTAAAATAAACCAAATTTCCATCAAAAGTAAAAATGGACAAATTACATTCATAAAACGGATTGGTTATATAGCAATGAAAATGAACTACTGCCACACACAATTCAACCCAAATGAATTTCAAAAACATAAAAGAAGCCACCAACAGAACACCACACAGCATGATTCCGTTTATATCAAGTTTAGAAACAAGCAAAACTGAACTATTGTGTTAAAAGTCAGGATGGTAGTTTCATCTGATCAGGAAGAGGGAGTACTGATTGGAAAGAGGCACAAGGGGTGGTTCTGGGGTGCTGGAAGTATTTTATTTCTTTATTAAATAGTAATTATGCACAGGTGTACTCACTTTGTTCGTAATAGCAACCAGGATGCTTACAATTTGTGTTACTCTGTATCAACGTTATACTTCAATAAAATGGAAATATACTGATGTCTGCAATTTACTTTGAAATGTATCCAAAAAATAAGGTGGATTGATGGACAGTGGGATGGATAGATCTACGATAAAGGAAATATTATAAAATGTTAATGGTAGAATCTGAGTGGTGGATATAAAGGTGTGCAGTGTAAAACTCGCTATTTCATCATATGTCGGAATTTTTTCATAATAAAATGTTGGATGAGAAAACCCCAGTGGGTTTTCTTGTAGAACTTCACAAGCTGATTCTAAAATTATGGAAAAATAAAAGGCCAAGATTAGCCAAAACAATTTTGAAGAAGAAAAAGGCAAGGAGAGACCTGTCCTAACAGATGGCAACAGTAACTAAAATGATGTAAAGACACGGAGATAGAGAGATCAGTGAAAACAGAGAGCCCAAAAACTAACTCCTGTACACAGAGAAACAGAATAAAGCTGGCATTAGAGATCACTAAGGAAGGGAATTCTATGGTGGTCCAGCAGTTAGGACTCCAGACTTCCACTGAGGGGGCATGGGTTTGATCCCTGGTCAGGAAACTAAGACTCTACATGCCACGTGGCACAGCCAAAAAGAAATATCACTAGGGAAAAGAAGAACTATTCAATAAATGGTGATTCACAGATTAGATTATAAGAAATTACAGAATACCTTTAATAACTCACAGGGAAAATAAATATTGAACAATAAACACAAGTTTCTGAAGAACACATACAGTATAGTTCTCCCTCTCCAATTAATATATGTATTACATAAATGTGAATATGGGTTTACAAAATGAGAAAGAGTACATGGGGAGAAGCAAAGAAGTAGGAAAAAAAAACCCAGAAACCAATTACGATAACCCAGGCAAGAAATGTTGGGCTTACAATGACCACCTAAACTTATCATTTCTCTATTTTATAAGAAATATTAAGATTATAAGAAACTTTCAAGAGACATAAAATAAAGTAAGGATCTATGACATTAGAAACATGAAGACCTTGGTTCAAATCAGGCAATTCAATAATTCCATATCTACTCACCATTCTTCCGCTCACTAAGTGGAGGCAAATTGGGATTCCTGCCAGGATGCAGGCCTAGGGTCAGCTCGGGCTGCAAGGAGAGCTCCTGCAGTTCATTGGCAACAGCTTCGCTTTGGGGGCTGGGTGCCGCGGACAGGGACACCAGCACTGGTTCATCATCATTTTCGCCAGCCCCTCCTCCGTCCAGCCCATTCACAGCAATGACGGAAGGGGGCAGGCACACTACACTGGAGAAATCCACCTTGGCTTTCGTGATGGCAACCTGGAAATGGAAGGAGAAATTAAAAGTTTAGTTATGGAAAAAAGACTATTCCACTGAATACATGCTGAATACTAATTATTATAAATTATAGTACTGGTGAGCTACCACTATTCTTAAAAGCTTTTTGTAAAGTAAACTAGCATCATTATTAAATTTTTACTATGCTCACAGAGTGCATGAGATTTCAAGTCCGATAAGTGTCCTCAACTATATCACTCAGGAGGATAATGTACGACTGAAATAAAACCAACACACACACACACACGTGTCTAGTGGGATAAAAGGAAATAGTGGTCAAGGAGAAATAGCTATGAGATAAATGTTACCTTCCAACTACTAAGGAAAAATATCTTGTGAAATAATGAGTACAAGGTATTAAAGTATCATGTTGTACCAACATAATCCAGGGGAGAAAATTTCTTTAAGAAAACAATCCCCAGGGCTTCCCTGGTGGCGCAGTGGTTGAGAGTCCGCCTGCCGATGCAGGGAACACGAGTTCGTGCCTCGGTCCAGGAAGATCCCACATGCCGTGGAGCGGCTGGGCCCGTGAGCCATGGCCGCTGAGCCTGTGCGTCCGGAGTCTGTGCTCCGCAACAGGAGAGGCCACAGCAATGAGAGGCCCGCGTACCGCAAAAAAAAGAAAAAAAAAAAGAAAAAGAACACAAATAATTTGAAAGTCTTTTTAACAACAAGGGAATTAATGGTTAAGGGAATTAAGACTATATTCATCCACCAAATGCTGTGGAATTATTAAGAATAATTTTTACAAATTAAAATGTGGAAACTGTTTATCTAAAATTAAGTTTACAAAAAGATAAAAACACATATTCATATAAAAATATTATACACAGAAAAACAGACCATAAGGGAATTTACCAAAACACAAAATGGGTTTTGTTTGTTTGGACTATGAAAAGTTTTACTTTCTTTAGTTTCCAAATTTTCTCTAAAACACACATATTGCTTTTATAATGAAAAAGCTATAATTCTTAATCTAAAAGGGGGACCTAGGAGTTCCCTGCAGACTTTAGTGAGGATTTTAATCTGCTTCAGATTAAGAAACCAACAAAATATTGGAAAGCCATGAAATGAAGAAAGGCACTGAAAACTAAAAGGACCATCACATTCTACCTTCACGTAAGGCTATAATGTGCCCAAACCTGACTGTAGTTCTGGTTGCTCTTCATAAAATGTAAAATGGAATGGAAAAGATCAGGTAAGACCAATTAAGAAGGGGGGGTGACATTAGGAAGAATAAAGACATTAAGAAGGATTCTCTACTCCAATACTTAAAAATCTAAGAGGTAGTACGGGCAAACATTGGGAAAAGAATTTTTTGAGGGTTTGAACAATTTTAGGAATTAAAAAATAACAAATGTTTACCAAGAAAATCCAGAATCTGAACTTCAAAAAATTTTTTCCCATCTTGCCTATGACTTACCATCATTTAAGCCATGTCTCTATGTGTACTGGGAAAAAACAACTGTTATACATGATTAATCCATCTGGCTTTTTCTTTGCCACTGACCCTGAAAGAGAATATTTGCTTTCCTTAACAGCAGCCTTTTCAGGCTAAAAAATTCAATTTTATGATATTTAACAATCCTTTGAGACCCAAACTCCTTAGGAAAGAGTCCTCAATACCCTCTCCACCCTGAAACATATGAGCGTGCTCACACATACATGCGCACATGGATGGCGGCACTGAGGTGTGAATTAAAAAAAAAAAAAAACCACTCTTAATTGAGTCCTAAAGGAAAGCAGGAGGAGGACAGTATCAAAACTTCCGCCTTGGGCTTCCCTGGTGGCGCCTTGGTTAAGACTCTGCCTTCCAACGCAGGGGACACGGGTTCGAGCCCTGATCCCGGAAGATCCCACATGCCACGGAGCAACGAAGCCCGTGCACCACGACTACTGAGCCTGCGCTCTAGGGCCTGCGAGCCACAACTACGGAGCCCACACGCCTAAAGCCCGTGCTCCGCAACAAGAGAAGCCACCGCATTGAGAAGCCCACGCACTGCAACGAAGAGTAGCCCCCGCTCACCACAACTAGAGAAATCCCATGCACGGCAACGAAGACCCAATGCAGCCAAAAATAAGTAAAATAAAAATAAATAAATTCATTAAAAAAAACAAAAACTTCTGTCTTAAGACCTAGAAAAAGTAGCTTCACATACAGTAACAGGTTTTCAATAAACAGCTGTTAATATACAATGGAATATTATTCAGCTACAAAACGGAAGGAAATACTGTCATTTGCAAAAACATGGACAGACCTTGAGGGCATTATGCTACGTGAAATAAATAAGACAGAAAAAGACAAATACTGTATGATCTCACTTATGTGGAATCTAAAAAACAAACAGAAAAATAAAAACAAACTCATGGGGGCTTCCCTGGTAGCGCAGTGGTTAAGAATCCGCCTGCCAATGCAGGGGACACGGGTTCGAGCCCTGGTCCGGGAAAATCCCACATGCCGTGGAGCAACTAAGCCCATGTGCCGTAACTAGTGAGCCTGCGCTCTAGAGCCCACAAGCCAAAACTACTGAGCTCGCGTGCCTAGAGCCCGTACTCCGCAACAAGAGAAGCCACCGCAATGAGAAGCCCATGCACCGCAATGAAGCCCCCGCTCGCCACAACTAGGGAGAAACCTGCGCTCAGCAACAAAGACCCAACACAGCCAAAAATAATAAATAAATAAATTTTAAAAACCTCATAAAAAAAGAGATCAGACTTGTAGTTACCAGTCACTGGGGTGGGAGGTGGAGGAATTGGATGATGGTTGCCAAAAGATACAAACTTCCAATTATAAGATAAGTAGAGTTAACACTGCTACATGGTATATCTGAAAGCTGTTAAGAGAGTAAATCCTAAGAGTTCTCATCACAAGGGAAAAACAATGTTTTTGTATTTATATGAGATGATGACTGTTACCAACACTTATTGTGGTAAACATTTCACAACATAGGTAAGTCAAGTCACTACTTACACCTTAAACTTATACAGTGCTATATATCAATTACATCTCAATAAAACTGGGGAAAAAGTTGTTAAATCATTATAGATTATATGAGTCCATACCTCTCATTAGAAAATGGAGAAATTTAACTGAGATGGTAGCAACTGTGTGTGTATACAGTAGACAGACCCTGCAATTGGTATTTGCACATTAACAGCCACTTGGGTAAATGCCTGTCTGAAAAAGACAGAAGCAAATGAAAGATATTTAAAGACAGTCTGGGGACCAAGACAGGCAAGTCTTGAGGAAAATCTGAAGAATACAAGAAGACTGTATGAAAAAATACAAAAAGATTAAATATAACATTTGGAAGTCAGGATAGGAACCAGCAAACATCATTCCACTTAAGTACTCCAATTTGCTCGGGTAGAATCATAGTTTCATGTAAAAAGTTCTTAACCAAACAGCAAAATCCCATTATTTCAGACTTCACTGATATCTGTGATACCATAATGAAGTATGAGATTAAGAAATATTTTATGCTACTTGAGGGAGGGGTAGGATAAAAGAGTGCCACCTATTTTACAGTGTTTACCAGATTAAGAGAAAAACTAAAATACTGCCTCATAATGCATAATTCTTTACACGATTACAAAAGAGACTAGCACATAACACAGTCAACGTTAATATGTAAATGTATATTTCTCATTTCAAATGAGCTATTTTTCCATTAAAAATGGCCTGGCAGGGCTTCCCTGGTGGTGCAGTGGTTGAGAATCTGCCTGCCAATGCACGGGACACGGGTTCGAGCCCTGGTCTGGGAAGATCCTACATGCCACGAAGCAACTAGGCCTGTGAGCCACAACTACTGAGCCTGCGCGTCTAGAGCTTGTGCTCCGCAACAAGAGAGGCCGCGACGGTGAGAGGCCCGCGTACCGCGATGAAGAGTGGCCCCCGCCCGCCGCAACTAAAGAAAGCCCACGCACAGAAACGAAGACCCAACACAGCCATAAATAAATAAAAATTTTTTAAAAAATGGCCTGGCAGTAGTGTTCAC
Source organism: Neophocaena asiaeorientalis asiaeorientalis (assembly GCF_003031525.2). Lineage (NCBI taxonomy): Eukaryota > Metazoa > Chordata > Mammalia > Artiodactyla > Phocoenidae > Neophocaena > Neophocaena asiaeorientalis. Next base: position 8,058,128 of record NW_020172451.1, on the reverse strand, counting down.
TGGACATAGAGTTTTAGCTTTGCAAGATGAAAAAGTTCTAGAGATCTGTTGCACAACAATGTGAATATACTTAACACTAGTGAGCTATACACTTAAAAATGATTAAGATGGTAACTTTAGTATATGTTTTTTACCACAATAATTTTTTAATGGCTTGGCAAGATCTCTGCTTAAGAAATAATTTACTAAACTAACTCATTCATTGAGCTTGAAAGAATAAACTGTCTATTCTTTAAAGTGTCCCTTAATTTACTTATCAGTAATTCAGAACAACCTTCCTCCTATTACTTTAAATTAGAAAATTATTATTATTGCTGAGATTTGGAGATCTGACATTCACATGTGTTACTGCTCCTAAAAGACAATAAAGATCCATCCATCACATGATGTCATGATTTCTCTAATGAAGTTTGAAGTTAAACTGCAGGCGTCTGTAATTCTGGTATGTACTTAATGCACATAACCAGTACTTCTTAAAAAAATGATTTTTTTAAAAGAAAACGTGCACTATGAGCCCTAAAAGAAAGTCAACCCAAGTCAAGTGCTAGGCATAAAGAAAAAATGAAGAAGTTTAAAAAGTGATCTTTTTCAGAACTCATACATTTTTAATAGATTAAAGAGAGGAATATTAAATTCTGTAGTGACCTGGACCATGACTGTGCCTGCCACTGCCTGGAATGAAAGAAAAAGCAATTTGAAAAACTGTTTTACTGAGTGTTCCATTCAGAACTTATTTTAATAGCTTAGTAACTGATTAAGTTCCATATTTATAGGATCATTAAGGGCTTGAAGAGGTCATTTAAAAATTTTACATACCTATATAGTTTACCAAACATTTTTACTGGGCAAATTATATGCTACAGTAGTATTTAATTTAAAGATTTCAAAAGTTTCAGGATATAGCCTTTCAAAATGCTAACATTAAATGGTATTACAATAAAATTCTTCCATAAAAAATTGTAAGGGGCAGGAGGAACAGATGAAACAAGAGAGACAGAACACTGGTAACTGTTGAAGCTGAATACTGGGTATATGGAGATTCATTATACTATTATTCTCTCTATATTGGTGTATGTTTGCTAACATTCTTATAATGTTTTTTTTTCTTATAATGTTTTAAAAAAATTTTTTTTTAAATAAGATTCTTCCATAGGACAAAGTGAAGACTTGGTGAGACATAAAGCAAGGTTTCCTTAATCTTGACCTTAGAAAATAAGCCAAACAGAAGTCAAGTATAAGCACTAACAAAAGAAAAGAGAGAATATTTAGCATGAAATATATACATTGGGAAGATTTATTTCTCTAGCAAACATACGACTTTCTACTCATTTTTAAATAGCCCACAGGAGAAAGTCCTAGTAAACTCTGACCATCTAGAGACAAGATCCAAAAATGTTGAGGAATTGCCATCATGGATTAAGTCTCCTCTACCAGTTCCTAAATATGCCTAAAGTTTTATTTACTGTAAAACTTGCATGAAAAAGAAAAGCTAAAAGAGTAATAGTCATCTCAGATTATACATATATTATTTAGAAAAATTAAAGAGTTATATCTCAAAATACTTTCTGACATGTCTCAAAGGAAAGATAATTAAAATAACCAAAAGAAAAAATCTGCATCATGTTTTAGTGTTGTAAATTTATAATTCTACTGAGTCCAAAATCAAACTTTCTTTTTCATCATAGGATCACCAACTCCAATCTTTTGGCTGCTGATTCACGTACGATCAGTAGCAGCCAGAACAAAAACAACATGGGGGCAGGGTCATCTCCCACAACCCATCTGTTTCCCTCTCTTGCTGGCTTGATTCCCCCTCATCTTTTCTCCACCCCACCCCCTTTTTGGGTTGCATGCCTTCTGCTGGTGCCGAGCGGCACATGTAACTAGACGCAATAGCACAAAATGTGTTAGAGACATGGAAGAGCTCAGGCAGACAGCTGATAACTCTAGAAAAGTATATACTAACATGATTTTTTATTATGACCCATGACAAAGAGTTTCATACAACCAAATGATATTACTCTTCTGAAAAAAATTTCTCTGTATAAAAAGTTTTTTAATCAATTAATGAATCTTTTTTTAACTGTACAGATTTTTACTCTTATTTTCCTTGATTTATCTTCAACAGATAAACCAAAATCTTTAAAACTCTTACTGTCTAAGCAGATATATCTATATATAATTTGACACAAAGGAATTTGAGAACAAGTATTTTCTGAGAGCTAACTATGTACTAGGTACTGCCCTAGATCCTACAGTGAAAGGTGAGGAAAACATCTAGCCTTGGCTAGCTAGCTGCCCTTATCTCTGTTACCACCATCCCCATTATCTTCAGATGTCTTAAAAACTACTCAGGCTACTACAGATGGCAAAGAAAAGGCATTTCTGCTCCCTCTTCATCTTAGAAGTCATCCAAAAGCAAGGAATACAAGAAATAGGAAAATATAAAATCTAACTCAAAACAACAGAAAGCCCATGAAGAGTGGTATGGCAGATTAAAGATGACTGTAAATTCCCTGACACTTCTCCCATTGGCAGGTGAGGTCTATTTCCCCTCCTCTTGAATCTGAGCTGGGCTGTGACTGCCTTAACAATGCAGTACAGTGAAAATGATGCTATGCCAGTTCCAGGTCTAGAGTTTAAGGAGACTGGCAGCTTTTATCTTGATCTTTGGGAGCGCTGTACTCCCCGAAGTCCAACTGCTCTGACGGAGAGACCATAAGAAGAGGTCTCAAGACTACACTGAAAAGAAAAGGGATCTAGCTAAGACTAGCCTTCCAGACATCCCCACGAAGGTGTCAGGCCTGTATACTCCTGGACACCCCCCAGGCACGCCCAATCACTTGCTGAATGCCACCATGTGGACCCAAGTTAATAAACACCATGTGGAGCAGAAGAACCCCCAAGCTAAGCCCCACCCAAATCCCTGGCCCACAACACTGTGAGATACAATGAATGACCTCAGATTTCTTAACATCAACATTAGAAACTGACATAATAGAGTATGCTTTCAAATTCTCAGGAAAAAACTTATTTTCAAATTGGAATTGCTTATATAGACTATCAATCAAGTAGGAAGGCATTCCACGTAACAAAAATCTTACCTCCCAAGTAATTTTTTTCAGAAAGTTCCATGGAGCTACAGCTTTTGCTCACTTCAGGGTTTCAGCGCCTCCTGATCGTTCTACAGGGAATCAGTCATCCAAGTTTTTCCTCTTATCCCAACAAAACAGATAAAAGGTAACAATATAGTACTGCCTCTTCAATACCAACAGTACAAGGCCCTTCAGAGTACCTGATTCATTTCTCACACTCCCCTTTAAGCACCCACTGCTCCCACCATATGTTGCTTTCTACTTGTGACAGCCTAGAACTGCCTCTTCTTCCCCAACCTACCCCCTTCTCCCTATTATCCAACCCCTTCCAAAAGGCTATGCTTCCATAAGATCCCAGGCTTGCTTCTCACTGCTTACTTTTACTACTATTAAAATGGATTGATCCTCCACTACGCAGTTAAGTTCACTGAGGAAAGGAATTCCATTCTACTGTCCTTTTGACTCAAGTACCTAGATATCATACTTGACGCAGAACAAGAACAAACATTTGTTCATTTACTGACTATATTAATCTCATGGCAACCACATGACGTACACAATCAAAGCCAGCACTGATACAGAAAAAAAGAGAGGGAAAAAGGTTCTGTCACAGGTAGGTATTTATGTTTAAATAGAAATACACAGAAGATCAGAAAAGGCTTCCTAAGAGAGGTAATATTAATGTTTGGGAAGAGTCATAAAAAATAGATAGTATTACAAAACAGAAACAGGCTCACAGACACAGAGAACAGACTTGTGGTTGCCAAGGGGAAGGGGGTGTGGGGGAGGGAAGGGTGGGGAGCTTGCGATTAGCAGATGCAAACTATTAGATACAGGATGGATAAACAAGGTCCTACCATAGAGCACAGGGAACTATAGTCGATAACCTGTGATAACCATAATGGAAAAGAATACAAAAAAGGATATACATAACTGAGTCACTCTGCTGTACAGCAGAAATTAACACAACATTGTAAATCAACTATATATGTCAATAAAATTTTTTTAAATAGGTAGTATTGACAAGATTCACTTACTTCTCATTCATTCTTTCGATAAATATCTACTGAGTAACTACTACATGCCAGGTACTGTTCTGGGTGCTACGGGATACTACAGTGAATAAAACAAAGTTCCTGCCCTCAGGGAGCTTATATTCTTCCAGGAGACACAACAGCATGAACAAAAACATGGATGTGAGAAAAGTGTGGAGTATGTTCTAAAAGGGCAATCAAGTACAAGACTGTACTTGTACAATATACGAGATATGACTGGAACAGCAAGCTGAGTTTCACTCTAAGAAGTAGGGAACATAACACAACATTGTAAATCAACTATAGTCCAACATAAAATAAAAATTAAAAAAAAAAAAAGTAGGGAATAACATGGTCAAACCATGTTTTAGAGAATTAATCAGGCAGTGCAATAAATACGGGATTGGAAAAAAGGAATATGAGGTTGGGAAAAAAGTTACGAAGCTACTTTCACTAGGCAAAGTATAATTTACTGAGATCCTGAATTTGGGTAGGAAATGTAGAAAGATGGAAACTGTCACACACAACATGGAGTCATACCTGACAAAGAGCAGAAACTCTACTCTTTGCTGAGTTCATGCTGAATGAATGAGACAGAATTTATAAGTGATAGGACATGTTTGTATTTGGTTGTGGGGCTGAGGAAAGGGAGGTGTCAAGATGACTCCATGGTTTTAAGCCAGAGTGACCGATAGAACGGTGATTCTACTAAAAGAAGCAGGCAAGAAAGGAGGAGGACATTTATCTGAGAGGATGACCAATCTGATTCTGGGTACTGGGTGCAGGAGCCAAAGCCAAATAATAGAAACATCATTTGAGTTTCCATCATATACATGAGAAGGAAAATATGGACATGAAAGTAGAAGGATAGAAACAAAAAGGAATACAAGAATAGGAAGAAAACAGAAAACAAAAAGCGTAGTGATAGTATTAATAAGAGGAAAAGGCAGAGGTATAGATATAAGAGAATGAGAAATTGCTATCATACCTGACTCTGTTGATAACTCAGGAATTCCTAGTCTCAGATTGCCTACTTTGGTTTTAGAGCATCCCTCTGACTCCTAAAATTATCATATACAGCTGAGTATCTAATTACATATCGGTACTTTCTACTCACACTATTTTAGAAGAAGCTCAATAAAGCTGTAACTTTATAATGCTGAGGGGCAACCAGCTGTCCCTAAACTTAAAGGCACAAGTAAGCTTAAGGGCTTATATAAAAGGACATGAACTTACCAGCTGGAAGCAGGAGAAATAAATAAAAACATTTAAAATAAAGAAAAGTAAGATATGTATTTTATCTGCAGGCTCAACTCCTTTTCTTTGTATTACCTCTCCACACCACTCTCTACAAGCCCCTGCCAGATACCCATAGCTTAGAACATAACTTAATGGTGTTGGGTACACATGGGAACACCTTTAACTGAGTGACACAAACTGCTTTTCAGTCTTAATGTCACCTAAGAAGACCTTCTGGGGTGGATCTGGCTTCCATTAATTCACTCAACAAATATATATTGAGCAGGCACTGTTCCAGGAACTGGAAATGCAAGACACAGAAAATATTCCTGCTTTCATGGAGCTTACGTTATAGTAAGAGAGACACAAAAATAAAAGTAAATAAATACACAATAAAATAATTTCAGGTAACTGTTAAGTATTATGGGGGGGTGGAGGAAGGTTAATTTAAATGTTCAAAAAAGGTCTCATTGGGCTTCCCTGGTGGCACAGTGGTTGAGAGTCCGCCTGCCAATGCAGGGGACACGGGTTCGTGCCCCAGTCCGGGAGGATCCCGCATGCCGCGGAGCGGCTGGGCCCATGAGCCATGGCCGCTGAGCCTGCACGTCCGGAGCCTGTGCTCCGCAACGAGAAAGGCCACAACAGTGAGAGGCCCGCGTACCGCAAAAAAAAAAGTCTCATTGAGGAGGTGATTTCTGAGCTGAGACTTTTATAACAGCCAACACTTAATCAGCACTTACTCTGTGTGAGGCACTGTATGTGTGTGTATTCAACCTTCACAACACTAACAGGTATTTACTTATCCAATTTTTTACACGTGAGGAAACGAAGGCACTGAGAGGTTAAATAACTGGAACGCAGAGAATCAGCTTTCAGAGCCCATGTCTCTGACCACTACACAATCTGATGTTACCAGAATTTGACAAGAAGCAGCCAGCCATGCAGAGGAAACAGCATGTACAAGTTCAAAGACCATGAGGTGGGAATGAGCTTGACATCTTCAAGGAACTGAAAGACCAGCCTGGGCAGAGAGCAGAACAGGCGGGGAGAAATACATTTTAGGAAAAACTAGATGCCCCTGGGAGGTTTTAAGCAATGGAGTGATATGATCTGACACATGTTGTTAAAGATCACTTTGGCAGCTGTGTAGAGAATAGACTGTAGGGGAAACTGTTCACCTTAGCCTGCTGCCTGACTTTTGAGTTTGGTATAATTTACCATTCTGCCTGGCCCCCTAGTAACAATTACAATAATGTTGTTTTGGGGAAAAGTTATGTGACCTATATCAGTATCTTAAATCACTGAGTTTGGTGATATGACCCTGGGCAAGTCACTCTGAATAAAAATTGTTACTCTCTGTCATGTTACCTTAAAGGGTTTTATGAGAAGGTATCCTGAAAAGTACAGAGTTTAACTACAAGGTGGCATTTTGTTGCAAACATTTAAGAGAAATTTGACAATTTGCCTAAATCCCTATCTCCAATTCCCTGCTCCCCAAGAAAAGGCTGCTTAAGATTTAAAGCACTATTTTGGCAACATGTCTTCATTACATTCCTTAAACTATATTCATGCCCACAAACACTACAGATATGCTTTCCTTATGATTCCTGATCCCTTTTCTGTGGTGTTCAAATATGTTCCAATTTTTAACTGCGGAATTCTGTCTTTTAGAAATTCTTCTCTGGGGACTTCCCTGGTGACGCAGTGGTTAAGAATCCGCCTGTCAATGCAGGGGACATGGGTTCAATCCCTGACCCGGGAAGATCCCACATGCCATGGAGCAACTAAGCCCGTGAGCCACAACTACTGAGCACCCACATCACAACTACTGAAGCCTGTGCGCCCTAGAACCCTTGCTCCACAAGAGAAGCCACCGCAATAAGACTGCACACTGCAATGACGAGTAGCCCCCGCCTGCCGCAACTAGAGAAAGCCCGCGTAGCAACAAAGACCCAACGCAGCCAAAAAATAGATTAATTAATTTTAAAAAAAGAAAGAAATTTCTTCTCTAAGAGAAAGAATGACGGATGTTCAGCAGTCCACACGCTATGTATAAAAGACCTGAATAAATTTAAATATGATCTGAACATATTTGTGTATTCACCTACAAAAATTACATAATCCATCATAAGACAATTTTCAAGTTAGGAATTTTTCTGTCGTTTCCACTCTGACACTAAAACCTTACACTCCAATAAGCCAGGACAACCTGAAATGTTGCCAGGCCACAGTATAGAAAATGTGCCCTAGTGATGCTGTTCAGGTATGAATAATATGAAAAAGACTAGTTATTTTTGAACATACTACCTTTGGAATGAAAAACTTGTTGAGACAAAACTCACCTAAGATGAAGACAGGCAGCAGTTGGGGGAAACGGAAGACGTTTACAGTATTGTGCTTTGTTTCCACACTACAATGGAGTGTTTGAAGAGAAGCACTATTTTCCAGTGCCAGAGCCTCACATCCTTAGGTTTCCCAATGAGCTCTCTCCCCATATCTTAAGAATATGTTCCCTCTTTATAAAAGGAGTCATGAATATTTTCCTAAATTCTTGATCAAATATTTCAAAACACTGAGAATGAAATATTTCGTCATAAAAAGAAGGGAAAAAATCCAGAAACTGTCACAATTTTGTAGGAATACAGTAAACACAAATATTGCGTTGGCCCTAAAGTTCATTTGGGTTTTTCTGCTACAGAAAAAGTATATTGAAGACTAGAGTCTTCAATATGGGTCAAGGAGAAGAGGCTAGGCTACGGCTCCTAGTCACCTACTGGTGCTACAATGAGGAACCCTCAGGACTATGTACAATCTATGACAGCACTGCAGCATTTGAGATGAAACACCACCAGCATTCTCATCAATTATCCTTCTTATTACACTTTAACTATAAAAGCTAAGTTACTGATTAAATGAATCTATTCTGACAAGATTAGTTACCATACAAAAGTACTTGCTCTTTACATTACCTTCACAGTAAACAGTGCAGAGTTTGTGTTTAAAAATGCATTTTCAGTTGCTCATGGTCATTAAAGGCTTCAATCAAGGCAGAACCTCCGGGGGCTTCCCTGGTGGCGCAGTGGTTGAGAGTCCGCCTGCCGATGCAGGGGACACAGGCTCGTGCCCTGGTCTGGGAAAATCCCACATGCCACGGAGCGGCTGGGCCCGTGACCCATGGCCGCTGGGCCTGTGGGTCCGGAGCCTGTGCTCCACAACAGGAGAGGCCACAGCGGTGAGAGGACTGCGTACCGCAAAAAAAATAATAATAATAATAAATAAAAACAGCTCCTAAGTCATGTTCCATTATTCTTCCCTTCTGACAGCCTCTTGCTTCAAATAGTATTACTCTTAGCCAAGTAATATTTCTAAAAAGAGATGCTGAGAAGTTCTGATGGAATAAAATATAACAGACATCAGTAAATATGATTTTAACTTCAGTACAATTATATTTAAAGCTTTGAAATAAAGAGGGAAGAGAGAGTACAGACAAAGAAATCCACTTCCCAAACAAATATAAAATACAGCAAAAGTGTTCTCCAAAGCACTGCAGGAATCTCCACTTTACAGCTACATCTAAGAACAGTGACTGTAGAATTTATAAAATGCTAAGACACACAGTAGTAGTCAGCAGTTAGCGCAGCGCATTTTGTAGGCATCTGTGCAGGCAATAAGCATGATGTGTATAGCAAAAAAAAAAAAGAAAGAAAGAAAAGGTAAGTGCACACCAGCATGGAAATATTCTAATGTCCTGGTGGCATATCTTAAAATGGAAAGGTTCTAAATCAATGAAGGAGAAAGGAAGCACACTCGTGATCTATATCTAAAAGAAATGAAAGCATCCGAATGTAGTAACTGGGAAGTTTTAGATGATATGAAAGAGAGAATACAACAGAAAGAGAATTAGGAGTGTTTTTAAATACCACAGACGACCAATAAGCAGAAAGCGAAAGAACCTCACCTGGATCACTATGGGAAGCACTGGAGGTTTTGCCCAATATCCACTTTCTCTTTCTTCCTTGGTAATAGAACACCTGAACTTTAGCTAAGTGCTTGCCGGAATGCAGATTGCATTTCCCAGCCTCTCCTGTAGCCAGATGTGGCCATGAGTTCGAGCCAATGGGACATGAATACAACCATACCTCGAAGCTATTGCAGGTTGGGTTCCAGACCACTGCAATAAAGCGAATATCACAATAAAGCGAGTCACACAAATTTTTTGGTTTCCCAGTGGATACAAGTTACGTCTCCACTATACTATAATCTATTAAGCGTGCAATAGTATTACGTCTTAAAGAAACAATATATATGCCTTACTTTAGTTTATTGCTAAAAAATGCTTACCATCATCTGAGTCTTCAGCGAGTCACAGTGGTAACATCGAGGATCATCAATCACAAATCATCATAATAAATATAATAATGAAAAGTCTGAAATACTGCGATAATTACCAAAACGTGATACAGAGACACTTCGGGAAAATGGCACCAATAGACTTGCTCAATGCAGGGTTGCCACAAACCTTCAATTTCTGAGAAATGCAACATCTGTGAAGCACCATAAAGCAAAGCGTAATAAAACGAGGTATGCCTGTAAAAGTATTAAGTGTGATTTCCAGGAAATGTCCTTAAAGGAACTGAGTACACTATTCTTTGGACCCTCCTCCTTCCTGCTGCCTGGAATATGGATGAGGTGCTGGAATGCAAGTAGCCGTCTCAGACTATGAGGAAGAAGCCACATGCTGAGAATGGCAAGGCAACAAAAATAGAAGCCGGTTCCTTGACACTGTGGAGCACCACACTAGCCCTGGGTTACCTATCTCTGGACTTCTTTTACGTAAGAAGAAAGTAAACTTATATCATGTTTAAAACCACTATTATTTTACTTTTTTTGGAATCACAAATGATTGAACATAATCCTAATACAGAATTTGGTGCCAGGAACAGAATGCTTCATGAGAAAGATTATAACATTTCTGGTGAGCCTTCAGATACTGAAGACGGCAAAACATCTCATTAAAGCGCTGCCTGGGGACTTCCCTGGTGGCACAGTGGATAAGATGCCGCACTCCCAATGCAGGGGGCCTGGGTTCGATCCCTGGTCAGGGGACTAGATCCCACATGCATGCCAAAACTAAGAGATCACATGCCGCAACTAAGGAGCCCATGTGCTGCAACTAAGGAGCTGGCGAGCTGCAACTAAGGAGCCCGTGAGCCACAACTAAGGAGCTCGCGAGCCACAACTAAGGAGCCAAGAGCCACAACTAAGGAGCCCACGAGCCACAACTAAGGAGCCCACGAGCCACAACTAAGGAGCCCGCCTGCTACAACTAAGACCCAGTGCAACCAAATAAATAAATAAATAAATATATTTTTTTAAAAGCACTGCCTGATTATATTGGAATGCTATAGCTTTAAGGGAAATAGTGGGAAAGATTCAGAATGTTGTGTTGGCTGCTTCTTGCAACTTTCGACAAAATTATATCAGAGAGGTAAAACTCAGACTAGAGCTAGTCAGTCAATAAGAAAAGATAAAAAGGAACATATCCTTGCTAAGGAAGGTGTACTCTTTCCTGTGGCCTGCAATCTAAGTTCACTAGAAGCCTCTTACTTTGGAGCCTTATAGGGTAGAAAGAGCAAACCACTCTGTATTCCAAAATGGTGCAGTTAAAGGTAGTGTCTGCCAGGGACTTCCCTGGTGGTCCAGCAGTTAAGACTCCGTGCTCCCAATGCAGGTGGCCCCAGGTTCTATCCCTGGTCGGGGAGCTAGATCCCACATGCCACAGCTAAAGATCCCACACACCGCAGCGAAGATCCCGCACGCCGCAACTAAGACCCAGTGCAGCTAGCTAGCTAGCTAGCTAGCTAGCTAGCTAAATAAATAAATAAATATTTAAAGTAGTGGCTGCCAAACAGCCATAGGACTGGAGCTCTGCCCATATAAAGGCTATGAACCCAATTGCCAAAACAAAGCGGACAGGGGTTGGGGGGAGCAGTGGGGAGGGGTGCTTAGGGTTGCCTTCTCACACAAGCCAACTGTTTCAGATAGCCTCACTGTGACTGCCATTAAATTAAGATGGGGTGGAGATAGACAAGGCACAGATCCAAGTAAGAAAAGACCAGAGTCATCAGGCTAAAAAATAATGCTTAATCCAGAAATGTATTCCTCTGTCAGGACAGAAAGTCTTCAAATTTCCTACACAGTAGCATTTAATAATTGCTATGGACCAGAGACTTTTATATGTTTACCAAGTCTCCCCTTTTCTGAAACCATGTCTAAGGAAACCACGTCTAAAAAACTAGAGGGAACATGAGAATCATGTCTCACCAAATAAAGAATATCAATAAAAAGATAGAAATTTTCCAGGTGGTAATTTTTTATTGCTATCATCCTATTTCTATTACACCTATTGTATACTAATTGTCTCGGGGGCAGTTACCTTGTCCTTTAATTTATAAGCCCTGAACCATTCCTACCAGAGAAGATTGCACACTACTCAGACATCCTGGGCTTTGTGTTGAATGCAGTAACTAAATGAAACATTGGGGTAGTCTCTCTAGGGATGAGGTGAATGTGTTGTATATGTGAAAAGAAGGGTAAGCATATATATTAGAATAACCAAAGGAGCAGACTACAGTTAAAAAGCCAAAATCCTAATTATAACCCCCAATCCATTCTTCTCTTCTTTCTCAGTAATAAAAGACTCAGGCAAATGGCAACCCAGATTAATGACTACAATTCCCAGCCTCCCTTGAAACTAGGTGTAATGATAGGATAACATTCTGGCCAATGGGCTATAAGCAAAAGTATCATATAGAACTTCTAGGAAGTACAAAGGGAATAAGCATGTCTTCAGCTCCTCCTCCTTCCTGATGGCTGGAATACAGATTGTATGGCTGGAGCTTGAACAGTCATTTCAAATTATAAAGTAGAAAATACATGCTGAGGGTAGCAAAAGAAACTATCCCTGAGGAAGCCCGGAGTTATACCTATTACAAAGATCTTAAATCAGCTGTTTCAAATATGTTCAAAGAGCTAAAGGAAACCATACCTACAAACTAAAGGAAAGTGTGAGAATAATGTCTCACCAAATCGAAAATATCAGTAAAAAGCTAGAAATTATAAAAAAGAACCAAACAGAAATTCTGAAAAGGCAGAATAACTGAAATGAAATATTCACCAGAGGGTTTCAAGCAGATTTGACCAGGCAGAAGAAAAAAAAATCAGTGAACTTGAAGTTACCCAATCTGAGGAAATGAAAGAAAAAACAATAAAGAAAAATGATAATGTCCCTTGAGACCTATGAAACACCATCAAGTTTACCAACATATGCATAATGGGAGGCCCAGAAGAGGGGAAAAAGGGCAGAAAGAATATTTGAAGAAATAATGGCTGAAAATTTCTTAAATATGATGAAAATCATTAATCTACACATTCAACAAGGTCAATGAACTCCAAGGAGGGTAAGCTAAAAGAGATTCACATCTAGACACATCATATTCAAAATACAGAAAGAAAAGAAAATCCTGAAAGCAGAAAGAAAAAGTGACTCATCATGTACAAGAGATATTCAATTCAAATAACCAAGGATTCTATATCAAGCAAAACTATCCTTCAAAAATGAAGGAAAAATTAAGACATTCTGAGAAAAACAAAATTGAGAGAATTTGTTGCTAGTAGACCTGCCTTTACAATAAATGCTAAAAGGAGTCCTCCAGTTTGAAATGAGAAAACACTAGAGAGTAACTCAAATCCACATGAAGAAATAAGGAGCACAGATAAAGGCAACTATATAGATAAACAAAAAAGACAATATAAATGCATTTTTGTTTCTCTTTTTTCTCCTGTCTGTGAAGACAACTGCATAAAGTAAGAATTATAAATCTGGGTTGTCACTTGCGACATTAACAGCAAAAGGGAGGGGGGAACAGAACTATACAGGAGCGAAATTGTTGTATACTATTGAAATTAAGTTGATATTAATCCCAACCAGAGTGTAAATTACGGATTTCCACTTCTGGGATCTTAGCATGAGAGGCTCCAAGGACAAACTTCCCTGGAAAATAAGCAAAGCTGGTGAAAACTACTAAAAAGAAAAATTAATTCTCTGGAAATGGTCCTAGAGCCATACAGCAAATAAAGAAGTATTTATTCAAGAGAATCTACTAAAACGTGCTAACAGTGAACATCTGTGGCATCTGAGCCACAATCCACTACTGCGCAGTTAGCTTGATTGGAGCTTCGCTCCAGGTGGGTGTGACTAAGAAGGCACTCCTTCTCTCCTCAGCTCCCAACCAATCACCAGAAGGAGCAGGTCACCACGATTTCTCATCTTCTACAACTCCACTGAAAAGGCTAAATTCCTGGTGAGCGGGACCAGGAGATAATGGGCCTCTTCCTCCACCCAGCACCCATCCATAGGACAGAGGCTGTATCCAAGATACAGCCATCCAAGAATCCTGGGGTCCAGACTGTATTCTCCCCAATTCACAGGGCAAAGGTTCCATGCCAGGAGAGACAAGACAATTAGACAAAAAGCTACCACCCTGGTCAACATCCAGAGTAATGACTCAGAGATTCTGTCCAGAGGGTGAAGTAGTACATAAGAAAAGAAAGCTCCAAAGCTCTCCCCAAAGAAACTGGCTTTATTTGAGACAGACTGTAGAGAAATTCAGGCCTAAGGAGGTTCTTGAAAAGTAGCTCCTCTTAATCAGGAGCAACAAACTAAACCACAGGCCAGGTAACTCACTAGTAAGAACCAGGGCAAGAGACAGCAAAGAAGAGCCTCTTCTGGGGTCAGATCAAACCACAAAGACTGGGCCTAAAAAATTACCCCAGTCCAAATTTAACTGGATCAAACTGATGAACAATTAATGCCAAGACAGTTCAAGGAGGGAAAGAATAATCTTTTCAACAAACGGTGCTGGGACAACTGGATATCCACATGAAAAGAATGAAGATGGACCCCTACTTCAACACCATTTATAAACATTAACTCAAAGTGGATCAAAGACCTAAGTGTAAGAGTTAAAAATATAAACTTTTGGTCTTCCCTGGTGGCGCAGTGGTTGAGAGGCCACCTGCCAATGCAGGGTACGTGGGTTCGTGCCCGGGTCCAGGAAGATCCCACATGCCGCGGAGCGGCTGGGCCCGTGAGCCACGGCCGCTGAGCCTGCGCGTTCGGAGTCTGTGTTCCACAACGGGAGAGGCCACAACAGTGAGAGGCCCGCTTACAGCAAAAAAATAAAAAATAAACTTTTTACAAGAAAACATAGGTATAAATCTTCATACCTTCAATTAAACAACAATTTCTTAGGTATGATACCTAAAGCACAACCAAAGAATAAAATAAAGTGGACCATCAAAATGTTTAAATTCTGTGCATCAAGTGATACTATCAAGAAGTGATTTCTCCCAAAAGAATGGGTCCGCGGCCTGTTAGGAACTAGGCCGCACAGCAGGAGGTGAGCGGTGGACAAGCGAGCAAAGCTTCATCTGCTGCTCCCCATCTCTCGCATTACTGCCTGAACCATCCCTCCTCCCCCGCACCGTCCACAGAAAAACTGTCTTGCACGAAACCGGTCCCTGGTGCCAAAAAGGTTGGGGACTGCTGTGATAAGGTGTTAATATCCAGAATATATAAAGAACTCTTATAATTCAGCAATAAAAGGGCAAATAACCCGATTTTAAAATGGGCAAACGTTTTGAATATACACTCCTCCAAAGAAGGTGTATAAATAGCCAATAAGCACATGAAATGACACCCAACGTCATTAGGGAATATGAGACACTACTTCACACCTATTAGGACAGCCAGAATCAGAAAGTCATATTATAACAAGTATTGGTGAGGATGTGGAGAAACTGGAAATCATATTATACGAGTCCATTCATATGAAAGTCCAGAATAGGGAAATCTATAGGTAGAAAGTAGATTAGTGGTTCTTTATTTGGAAAGAGGGGGAGAGAGACTGGAAGACAGTGATAACCAAATGGTACAGGTTTCTTTTAGGTGATAAAACAGTTCTAACATCAACTGCAGTAATGGTTGCACATACCTG
The DNA here is from genome assembly GCF_003031525.2 of Neophocaena asiaeorientalis asiaeorientalis. NCBI lineage: Eukaryota > Metazoa > Chordata > Mammalia > Artiodactyla > Phocoenidae > Neophocaena > Neophocaena asiaeorientalis. The sequence goes on along the minus strand of NW_020172451.1, from coordinate 8,042,702 downwards.
TGAATATACTAAAAAACACTGAATTGTACACTTTAAATGGGTGAATTGTGCAGTATTTGAATTATATCTCATTAAAGGTGTTTTAAAAAAAAGAATGAAGCAACGGCTACTACACGGATGAACCTTGAAAACAGTAATATTAAGTGAAAGAAGCCAGACACGGAAGACCACATACATTCCATATAAATGGAATAATACAGAAGAGGAAAATCCATAGAGACAAAAAGTAGATTAGTATTTGCCTGGTGCTGGGGGTCAGAGGAGAATGAGGAGTAACTGCCAATAAATATTGGGTTTCTGGGCTTCCCTGGTGGCGCAGTGGTTGAGAGTCTGCCTGCCGATGCACGGGACACAGGTTCGTGCCCCGGTCCGGGAAGATCCCACGTGACGCGGAGCGGCTGGGCCTGTGAGCCATGGCCGCTGAGCCTGCGCATCTGGAGCCTGTGCTCCGCAACGGGAGAGGCCACAACAGTGAGAGGCCCGCGTACCGAAAAAAAAAAAAATGGGTTTCTTTTGGGGGTGATAAAGATGTTCTAGAATTGGATAGTGGCGATAGTTGTACAACCTTGTAAATATACTAAAAACCAAGGAATTGTGCACTTTTAAAAGGTGAATTTTATGTGTGATTTATATCTCAATTTTTTTAAAAAGGTATATACACTAGAGGGTCCAAAATTAATAAAACAAAAAGTCATACGGCTTCATCAAGGACATTTGTAAAGTGAAACTACTTTTTTCTTTCCCTGTAAGTGCACAGTGGTTAAAAAAAAAAATACAACAACTCTGAGTACAGTTGGGGCCACTCCCTCAATTCATGCTAAGATGCCAGCAGTCTTACCCACCATTGCTTTTACATCGTCAATGCAAATATCAACACAGTGAAATGAGAAATAGTATCTTAGTATTATTACAAAGACAGTTTTGAAAGTGAATCAGGGACCCCCAGCAGTCCATCTTGTGAACCCTTGGACTAGACTATAATCTCTTAGAAACAGGGAACACATATTCACACACAAGGCAGCACAGTGAGTCAGAAAAGGAGCATGGATTTTTTTTGTCAGGTAGACTTAGGTTCCAATTCTAGAGCTGCCATTTAGGTTACAAGAACTTCAATTCTCTATGCCTCAGTCTTCTGTGCTATAAAAAGAGGATAACACCTACCTAACAGGGTTACTGTATGGATTAATGAGATGAAGACCTGAAGACCAACCGAAATATAACAAGTGTACAATAAATGTTAACTCCCTTCTCCATTTTGTTCCCAACTAGCTAGTACAGGGCCTTGTATAGAAGACGTTCAACTGCTCAATAAATAGGTGGAATAGTTTAATTAGCTACCTAATATAGACCTATATAAGTCAAAGTGCTAGATTTAGATACAAAATATTGAGATGTGTTCAAATATTTTTCACAAAAAAATATATTCACTTTAGGGTAAATTTTAAACTGAAAAAATATTATTTAAAAATAGTCCAATTTTTTAAAAGTATTTGTTTTGCAGGTATCTCTATAGCTCAACTACTTGAAATTCGGTTGATATAAACAATCTATGGTGACTTTATTAAACCAATATGGTGATAAAGAACATGAGTATTTTAGTCAAAGGGCCTGATTTTACATGTCTACACTACCACTTACTAGGCTGTGTGACCTTAGGCTAGTAATCCTTATGGAGATAATAATGATGCTCACAGAGTTACCCCAAAGATAAATGAGATAATACATGAGAAACACTTATAACAATGCTGACACAGAGTAAGAACTCAACAAATACTATTTTTAAGCAATTTCTCTCATTTAAATATACTCCAGTGATATTGTTTGGTAGCATTCTTAAATAGCATTCTGGCAACAAGTAATAGAAGTAAATTAAAAAAAAAAAAGAGGGGCTTCCCTGGTGGCGCAGTGGTTGAGAGTCCGCCTGCCGATGCAGGGGACATGGGTTCGTGCCCCGGTCCGGGAAGATCCCACATGCCGCAGAGCAGCTGGGCCTGTGAGCCATGGCCGCTGAGCCTGCGCATCCGGAGCCTGTGCTCCGCAACGGGAGAGGCCACAACAGTGAGAGGCCCGCGTACCGCAAAAAAAAAAAAAAAAAAAAGAACAAGGTGCTCTTCGATAAGTTACTGATCTCAGTAACTTTTGGGTGAATGCTGATAGACCTTTTGTTTTTTTTTGTTTGTTTGTTTTGTTTTGTTCTGTTTTTGCAGTACGCTGGCCTCTCACTGTTGTGGCCTCTCCCGTTGCGGAGCACAGGCTCCAGATGCGCAGGCTCAGCGGCCATGGCTCACGGGCCCAGCCGCTCCGCGACATGTGGGATCTTCCCGGACCAGGGCACGAACCCATGTGCCCTGCATCGGCAGGCAGACTCTCAACCACTGCGCCACCAGGGAAGCCCCTGATAGACCTTTTATGGCATAAAAGTTTTCCACTTATACCATAAACTTACTTTTCCCACCTTTCAATGGGACAATCCAAGAGATTCTAAATGATGGTAGAAATCTGTAATGCCCTAGAAAAACTATGTTTCCAAGTCAGGTTTTGGATTAAACTTCAAATAATCCCAAAAATGGAGTTTGGGGAGATTACACAAATTTTCTTTGCACACGACAAGATCCCTACTTTCAATGTGTTAAGTGTATCTTTAAAAATACAAAAATGTCTACTGGGAAAAAACTCCAATATAACATTTAACTAAAGTAGTTTGTTTTCTGTCACCATTAAGATAATTAATGAAACAGAAGACTACAGATGAGAAGCCCAAACATTCCTGACATGAGTGTGTTTCTAACTTGAAGGACCTCATTTTGGAGTGGGGGAGAGGACATCTTTAAACAATGTTGTGTATACAGTAGACATTAACCATTTTAGTTGATAATGACCAAATGCAGCAAAATAAATAAAACACCACCTTGGCCCCAAACATGGCATATTTATGTAAACACTTCTAAGTATCTCTAGAGTACTGAAATGCCTTCAAAAGCTATGCAGAAAAGGAAAGAGCAGAGACAGAGAAAACCATTCCTGCTGAATCTAAATCTGATCTCTTTAAATTACTGTCCTGAAAAATTCCTCAGAGTTCATGATCTTTTCAATAGCACTACTCTCCCCCACCCACATACCCCAGCTCAAAAAAACACTGCCCTAAAGGAGCCAAGAATGTGCAGTGGGGAAAGGACAGTCTCTGGAATAAATGCTGCTGTGAAAACTGGACAGCCACATGCAAAAGAATTAAACTGGGCCACCACCTTACACCAAACACAAAAGTCAACTCAAAATGGATTAAAGACTTGAACGTAAGACCTGAAACCATAAAACTCCTAGAAGAAAACACAGGCGGTAAGCTCCGTGACACTGGCTTTGGCAATTACATTTTTGGATTTGACACCAAAAGCAAAGACAACAAAAGCAAAAATAAGTAAGTGGAACTACACAAAAACTATCAATAAAAAGCTTCTTTTTGCAAAGCAAAGGAGACTACCAACAAATTGAAAAGGCAACCTACTGAATGGGAGAAAATGACTGCAAATCACATCTCTGATAAGGAGTTAATATTCAAAATATATAAAGAACTCATTCAACTCAATAGTAAAAAAAAAAAAAAGGCAAAAAAAAAACATTAAAAAAAGGGCGTTATTGGAATAGACATTATTCCAAAGAAGACATATAGATGGCCAACAAGTACATGAAAAGATGCTCAACATCACTAATTATCAGGGAAATGCAAATCAAATCCACAATGAGACATCACCTCACACCTGTCAGAATGGCTATCATCAAAAAATTAAGGAATAACAAGTACTGGTGAAGATGTGGAGAAAAGAGAACCCTAGTGCTCTGCTGGTGGGAATGTAAATTGGTGCAGTCACTGTGGAAAACAGTATGGAGGTTCCCCTAAAAATTAAAAGCAGAACATATGATCCAGCAATTCCATTTCTGGGTATTTATCCAAAGAAAACAAAAACACTAACTTGAAAAGATACATACACCCTCATGTTCACTGCAGCAATTTTTGCAATAGCCAAGACATGGAAACACCTAAGTGTCCATCAATGGATGAGTGGATAAAGAAAATGTGGTAAAAATATACAATGGAATATTACTCAGCCATAAAAAAGAATGAAATCTTGCCATCTGTGACAACATGGATGGACCCTGAGGGCATTATGCTAAGTGAAATAAGTCAGAGAGAGAAAGACAAATACCATATGATCTCACTTACATGTGGAATCTTTAAAAAACAGAACAAAACAAAAAAGCGAGCTTACAGATACAAAGAACAGGTTGGCAAGTGCCAAAAGTGGGGTGAAAGGGTGGGCAAAATGGGTAAAGGGAGTCAAAAAGTACAAACTTCCAGTTATAAAAGAAATAAGTCAGGGGATGTAATGTACAGCAATGGTGACTGTAGTTAATACTGTGCTGCATATTTGAAAGTCACTAAGAGAGTAAATCTTAAAAGTTCTCATCACAAGAAAAAAAATCTGTAACTATGTGTGGTGACAGATGTTAACTAGACTTACTGAGGTGTTCATTTCACAATATATACAGATATCGAATCATTATGTTGTGCACCTGAAACTAATGTAATGTTATACGTCAATTACACCACAATTTTAAAAAACACAAAACTGCTGCAGGGGAAAGTCTAACTTGAAAACTCATTCTAAAATACAAAAACTCAATCATTTCTTGGAAAAAAGTGAAACTAGGAAGGGAACATTTTCTATACTAAACAGAAGAGATCCTAGTCACATCCTTACCTCTAAGAATGACAGGAAGGAAACTGTTATTGTTAGGGAGACTATCCAGAGCCAAGTCTGCTACTTAAAAGATAAAAACTGCGGAATTCTCAAGTCTCATAAAGGCATGCATATCTTGTGCTATTTCTCTAAGGTTTGTTTAAGATGAGCAGCTAAAATAATTATCATCATCTATCCCCCCACTCCATTGTTCAGTTGCAAAAAGTTCTAAAGAGTTCAGAAGTACACTTCCATCTGGTGATTTACACTTCCTTATTATATACAGTAAATGTTTATAAAAAATAATAATATTAATAACAAATAAACTTTGAAGTCATTAATGTCATTAGTGCCTGCCAATATCATACTAGTTGACAGCTTCCTTAGACTCAAAGTGTGTGAAAGAACATCTGAAGGGAGCCCTGTGACCCTTCCTAAGCAGCATTCTCACACCACTACTAAAACACACAGGTGCTGTCATAGATGAAAAGCTAAGTCCTAACTATAAAACATAAAAACCCGTGCACATTTTATAAGAACTCAACCATGCCAATAACTAATGTGCTATTGTATAATGCTACAGTGTTGATCAAGCATATTTCAATCAAGGAAAAAATATCAAAATATGGATATGAGGATTTTAAAATAAAAATATGAAATAACCCATAGCACTTACAATTTCTGCACTTCTTCAAAAACTAATATTCATGACCATTAGTATGAATCATTTCTATGAATATAAATAAGAAAACATTTGAGGAAAAATGTGTAGGCTGACTGATTTTTTTTTAAACCAATGCTGTATGATTTTTTTCACTTTTATTTTTAGTTGTGAAAGAATTTAAAATACAGAAAAGTGTAATATAACAAACTCAAATATAACAATTATAACATACTGCCATATTGGCTTCAGAATTTTTTTTTGGCTGTACGCGGGCCTCTCACTGTTGTGGCCTCTCCCATTGAGGAGTACAGGCTCCGGAGGCGCAGGCTCAGCGGCCAATGGCTCACAGGCACAGCCGCTCCGCGGCATGTGGGATCTTCCCAGACGGGCACGAACCTGTGTCCCCTGCATCGGCACGCAGACTCTTAACCACTGTGCCACCAGGGTAGCCCCAGAATTTTTTATGAAATAGAAAACTGGAGGTAACTTGGTTTCCCTGCTCATTCCACTGTCTGCTCTGCCCCGTCAAAAGTAACAATCCTGCCGAAATTAATACATCTTCTTCTAATCCATATTTTTTTAATTAATTAATTTATTTTGGCTGCGTTGGGTCTTTGTTGCTGCACGCAGGCTTTCTCTAGTTGTGGTGAGCGGGGGCTAGTCTTTGTTGCGGTGCACAGGCTTCTCATTGCGGTGGCTTCTCTTGTTGCAGAGCACAGGCTCTAGGCGTGCAGGCTTCAGTAGTTGTGGCACGCAGGCTCTAGAGCACAGCCTCAGTAGTTGCGGCACATGGGCTTAGTTGCTTCGCGGCATGTGGGATTCTCCAGGACCAGGGCTCAAACCCGTGTCCCCTGCACTGGCAGGCGGATTCTTAACCACTGTGCCACCAGGGAAGCCCCTAATCCATCTTTTCTTTTTTTTTTTTTTTTCAATCTTTTTTAAAAATAAATTTGCAGCATATGTATGGATCCACAGACAACACAGATTATTTTATTTTGTTTTTAACTATCAAGTGGTATCACATTTAACTTTTTGTAACTTGCTTTCTTTTTTTCTCAACAAAATGTTTCCAGGATTTATATATGTAGACACAGGTGAACCTGGTTTGTCGTTCTGACTGTATAACAATAATAAATTGCATTAAAATACTACTGCTTTATTATCCATTCCTCTGTAGTTGGATAATTTGTTTCTAAATTTTTCCTATTACAAATTTGACTGAAATAAAAATGCTTGTACATGTTTCCTTTTGCATATGTAACTCTGTAGAGTTACATCCCTTTAACTGCTGGTTCATAGGATATATTTATTTTCAACTTCACAAAATCTTGCCAAAAATTACACATCCTTCTACAGTGTATTAGGGTTTCTCTTCCCCACAGCCTTGTTAACAACTGGTAGTATTAAACTTTAGATACATCTGCACAATCGAAGTGTGTGAAATAGTATCTCATTATTTGAGAATGAGCCAATTTTTATAGCTTTATTAGACAAATGTGCTTTCTCTTTTGTAATGTTTCTATTTCTAGATCATTACATATATGAAATACACAACTTACTCCTTTCCCATGTTCACCCATAGTCATATACTACAGAATTTTAAATTTCACATTCAATCTTTCAATAAAACAGAATTTTTCTTTATAATTAGGATTTTCAAGTTGGCATAGCCTTTAGAAAAAGGATGATACATGCTATCTTTAATAAAAACGTCCCATGTGTTAGAATTTCACACAGCTCTATCCAGCAAAAAAACAGAGATATCTTACCCATAAACAGATAATTTAGTCCTTTAAAAAAAATAATAATAGAACAGCATTACTGGGATGTAATTCACATACCATAAAATTCACCCTTTTAAAGTGGACAATTCAGTGGTCTTTGGTATATTCACAAAGCTGTGCATCCATCACCACTATCTAATTCCAGAACATTTTCATCACCCTAAAAAGAAACTTCACACCTATTAGTAGTCACTCTCTATTTCCCCCTCCTCCCGCACCCAGCAACCACTAATCTACTTTCTATAGAGAAATTCATCAATTTACTCTTATTCAGTCTAAAAAATGTCCCTAGGTCACTTCCTTTAATTTAGCCACAGAATAAAGCTTTTAACTCTTACACACACACACACACACACACACACACACACACACACACCCTCTGTGATGCAAGGCAGTCTAATCTAACTTTGACTTCCTTAGAAAAAGTCACGATTTGTTCACAGATCAGGGTAAACCTACCTAACAACATATGAATACCATAAGTTCCTTTGAGACTATATTTGCCCAAAACTCAGTTCATTGTGTTACAGAGACACACAGCATGCACATCACTGTTCTTTCTGTTTGAAAAAAGGCTGACGGTAATCTGGCTATGAGTACATGGGGGTGAGCTGAACACAGTACAGTGCCCTTCATTAGGCACTGCAATGGTAAGTGCCTCACTGGACTAAAGCAGCTAATAGATTTTAGGGCACATGTTCTATCTCTTTTACCAAATGAGGTAAAAAGCCTTTAACAAATAGGGCTGTGCAAGAGCCTGAAGACTCTGAGTGCCACCAAACAATTCTACTCATTAAAACACCAGAATCTTGTTTTGCCTATTTTCATAGGACGTTAATGGATGTCCACCAATCTTCCTGATAACTTGAAAGCAAATATAGTCACAGGACAGCTCACTAGCATCTCAGAGAAAGCTACAATGTTTGATGAAAAACAAAAGGTGTAATAAGGAAACCTTAGCTCCCTATGTAACAGCAGTGGCAAACAGGGCGGTCATAACTTTGGTATCCTTATCTTTTCTGGTGCTGAATTCTCCTGCAAAACTGCCTCAGGATGTAAGTGGAGGGTTTCCCACTCTCAAAGCAATGAATTCTCCAGCTTTACCTCTGGCTGAATTACGTACCTCTGGCTGAATTACGTACCTCTGGCTGAATTACATACACTCCAGGCACAAAACATAATACAAAGAGAATGGCGCAAGAAATGAGCCTTGTGACTCAAGGAAAACATAGTAAAGCAGAGCCCAAAAGACTCTTTAAAGCAGATCATACAATCGTGACTACAGAGCAATTCACAGAAAGTGCACAGAAAGGAACTGCTTATCTACATTTTTCACCCCCCAGGAGTATATACAATTATTTGTTATCTGCTGTATTTTATATGTTTATACTATTTTATAACCACAATTCTGGAAATATTCCCATCAAGTGTGATAAATTAAAACTTATTTTCCTTCTTCTAGGCATTCAGATTCAGGATGGCTGAGTAGAGAAAGAGACTCTTTGTCTCAAAACCTTGTCAAACGGTGGTAGAATTGGTGAATTTTAGGGTTTGAAGAAATCTACAGTATTCAATGATTTCAGATGATGAAGAAACTAAAGCTCAGAAGAGTTATAAGCAATCTGCTCAATGTTACCAAATGAATTAGTGGCAAAGCCAGGAGGAGAACCCCAACCTGCTGACTCCCAACTCAGCATTTCCACACAACCATATTCATTTTCTGTAAACAAATAATTAAACAGGTATGGAGGATTCTGGGATATTTGATTCAGCACGCTATCCTGTCTTTTAAAATGCGAAATCTCGGGCTTCCCTGGTGGCGCAGTGGTTGGGAGTCCGCCTGCTGATGTAGTGGACAAGGGTTCATGCCCCGGTCCGGGAAGATCCCACATGCTGCAGAGCGGCTAGGCCCGTGAGCCATGGCCGCTGAGCCTGTGCGTCCGGAGCCTGTGCTCCGCAACGGGAGAGGCCACAACAGTGAGAGGCCCGTGTACCGCAAAAAAAATAAATAAATAAAATAAAATAAAATAAAATGCGAAATCTGCTCTCGTATTGGCTTACCACTCCCTCTCCAAAAGAAGTTACAACAAAATGAAGAGCAGCTACCATCTCTGCCAATCTGAAAGGAAGAGTAGATACAAAAAGGGGCCAAGTGATACACTGGAATTAAACTGAATACAGCAGGACTGTGAGAACAGCAAATGAGCAAACAGGGATGAGAAGATTCTGTTTAAGCCTCAACGCTACTGAGCAAGAGGGCTCCATGATATAACTTGTTCTAGATGTATGAAATCAGTGATTACCTTAACTTTTAATTTTTATTAAATTATATAAGCCTTTAAAAAAACATATAGGCTAGATTTATAACAAAAAGCAATAGTCAGTGGGATACTGTGACCGGAATAACATTTTAAAATCATCATTCAGGGAATTCCCTGGCAGTCCAGTGGTTATTAGGACTCCGCACTTTCACTGCCGAGGGACTGGGTTCAAGCCCTGACTGGGGAACTAAGATCATCCCCACAAAAAAAAAAAAAAAATTTAAAAAAAAATAAAATCATCATTCAGACAGTGGGAAGGAGAACAGAGCTGGATGGGGGTAGAACATGAGAGGAAACAGGGATTGCAATTAGGAGGCTACTGGAGAAGTCTAAGAGAGAAATAAAGGTGGCTTAGACAAGAGCAGTAGTGGAGCAGATAGTCAAACAGTCAGATTTGGTTATTTCTGGGATGCAAGGATGGTTCAACATACACAAATCAATTAATATGATACACTGTGTTAACATAATGAAGAATAAAAATCACATGATCATCTCAATAGATGAAGAAAAAGCATTTGATAAAATCCAACACTCTTTCATGATTAAATTAAAAGCTCAACAGGGCTTCCCCGGTGGCACAGTGGTTGAGGGTCCGCCTGCCGATGCAGGGGACACGGGTTCGTGCCCCGGTACGGGAAGATCCCACATGCTGCAGATGCTGCAGAGCAGCTGGGCCCTGTGAGCCATGGCCACTGAGCCTGCGCCTCCAGAGCTTGTGCTCCGCAACGGGAGAGGCCACAGCAGTGAGAGGCCCGCATACCACAAAAAAAAAAAGCTCAACAAACTAGGAATAAATGGAAATTACCTCAACATAACAAAAGCCATATAGAAAAACCCCATAGCTAACATCATACTCAACAGTGAAACACTGAAACTGGACACTAAGATCAGGAACAAGGCAAGGATGCCCACTCTCACCATTTCTAATTAAAAGAGTACCAGAAGTCTCAGCCAAAGCAATTAGGCAAGGAAAAATAAATAAATAAAAGGCATCCAAATCAGAAAGGAAGAAGTAAAACTGTTCCTGTTTACAGACATATTTTTATATATAGAAAACCCTGAAGACTCCACGAAAAAACCCCAAACTATTAGAACTAACAAATTCGGTAAAGTTGCAGGATACAAAAATCAACATACACTAATAAACTATCTAAAAAGGAAGTTAAGGAAAGAATCCCATTTACAATATAGCATCAGAAAGAATAAAACAATAAGAAACAAATTTAACTAAGGAAGTGAAAGACTTGTACACTGAAAACAATAAAACACTGACAAAAGAAATTAAAGATACAAACAAATGGAAAGATGTCTCATGTTCATGGATTGGAAGACTTAATACTGTTTAAATGTCCACACTACCCAAAGAGATCACAGATTCAATGCAATCTCTATCTAAATCCCAATGGTATTTTTTATAGAAAGAGAAAAAACAATTCTAAACTTCATACTGAACCACAAAAGACACCAAATAGCCAAAACAATCTTGAAAAAGAATAAAGCTGGAGGTATCACACTTCCTGATTTCAAAATATATTATAAAGCTACAGTGATTAAAACAGTATATGGTAGTGGCATAAAGGCAGGCAAACAGATTAGTGGAATAGAATAGAGAGCTGAAAAATAAATCCACTGGTGACTTCCCTGGTGGCGCAGTGGTTTAGAATCTGCCTGCCAATGCAGGGGACATAGGTTCGAGCCCTGATCCAGGAAGATCCCACATGTCGCGGAGCAACTAAGCCCGTGCACCACAACTACTGAGCCTGTGCTCTAGAGCCTGAGAGCCACAACTACTGAGCCCATGTGCCACAACTTCTGAAGCCCGCGCACGTAGAGCCCGTGCTCCACAACAAGAGAAGCCACCACAATAACATGACTGCACACTGCAACGAAGAGTAGCCCCCGCTCGCTGCAACTAGAGAAAGCCCGCACGCAGCAACAAAGACCAAACACAGCTAAAAATAAAAATAAATAAATTTATTTAAAAAAAAAAAAAGCACAGGCAACAAAAGCAAAAATAGACAAATGGGACTACATTCAGCCCTTTGTATCTGTGGGCTCTGCATCCTCAGATTCAACCAACTGTGGATGGAAAAAATTCAGGAAAAAAAATCCCAGGAAGTTCCCAAAAGCAAAACTTGAATTTGCCATGCAAGCAACTATTTAGATAGCATTTATATTGCATTAGGTAATATAAGTAATCTAGAGATGATTTAAAGTATACGGGAGAATGTGTGTAGGTTATATGCAAATGTTATACCATTTTATATAAGAGACTTGAGCACTGTGGATTTTGGTATCTGTTGGGCACCTGGAAAAAATTCCCCACAGATACTGAGGGATGACTGTATATTAGACTAAAAAACTTCTGCACAGCAAACAATCAACAGGGGAAAAAGGAAACCTACAGAATGAGAGAAAAATATTTGCATAGGGGGTTGCAAATATCTGACAGGGGGTTAATTTCCTAAATACATAAGGAATTCTTACAATTCAATAGCAAAAAAACCAATAACCCAACTTAACATGGGCAAAGGACTTGAACAGACATTTCTCTAAAGAAGACATACAAATGGTCAACAGTATATGAAAAAATGCTCAATATCAACCAATCATCAGGAAAACGCAAACTAAAACCACAATAAGCTATCACCACATACTGTCAGGATGGCTATTATTAAAAAAAAAAAAAAAAGACAAGTGTTGGAGAGGATGTGGAGAAACTGGAGCCCTTATACACCGTTGGTGGGAATGCAACGGTACAGCCATTATGGAAAACGGCATGTAGGTTCCTTGAAAAAAATTAAAAATAGAACTACCATATGATACAGCAATCCCACTTCTGGATATTTTTCCAAAATAACTGAAGTTGGGATTTCAAAGAGATATTAGACATGTTCAATGCACCACTATTCACAACAGCCAAGATGTGGAAACAACCTAATGGATTAATGAACTTTAAAAAGGTGATATAGGGACTTTCCCGGTGGTCCAGTGGTTAAGACTCTGCGATTCCAGCGCAGGGCTGGTTGGGAAACTAGGATCCCACATGCTGCACAGCATGGCCAAAATAATCAATATAAATAAATTAAAAGGTTAATATATATATATATATATATATATACACACACACACACACACACACACACACAATGGGATATTATTCAACCTTAAAAAAGAAGGAAACCATATAATATGCAACAATACAGATGAACCTTGAAGACATTATGCGAGGTGAAATAAGCCAGTCACAGAAGCACAAATAGCACATGATTCGACTCATATGAGGTATCAAGATCGTCAAACTCATAGAATAGAATGGTGGTTACCAAGGACTAGGGGGGAAGGTTAAAGAGGACTAGGCTAATCAACGGGTATAAAATTTCAGTTTTGTGTGCAAGATGAATAAGTTCTAAAGATATGCTGTACAACACTGTGCACACAGACATTATTATTGTATTGTACACTTTAAAAATCTGTTAAGAGGGTACATCTCATTTTAAGTGTTCTTACCATTATAATTTTTAAAAAGTTTTTTTAAAGAAAAGATATAGTCATAATTGGGATATATTTTAAAACTTGGGATAGAATCGCATGAATGTATATACCCTAAAGCAGTATTTTTCATATTGCAATTTGTAATACACTGGTCATGAAATCAATTTAATAGACCAAGGTCAGCATTTTGAACTAAATAAAACAGAAACTATCAGAATGTAGTAAGGGTATTATTTCATGAAACTTTTGTTTCAGATATCTATGTACTTATTGTATAACTGGGTTCTAATATAAAATATGTCTCCAATTATGAGTCACAGTCCAAAAAAATTTGTGAAATTTTCCGTAGGAAGTTGAGAGCACTTACCTTCCCTAAAATTTTTGTCAAAGTTCTACATTAGGTTCAAACGAAACAAGCTACAACAAGTTCAAATACATACCTAATATAATCTCATTGATCTGCCAAAAAAAACACATCATTTGGTCTTTTTAAAAAGAAAGAAAGAAAAAACAGCACAGGCAATATTCAAGCATCACTGGAATGCCAAGCACAAATTATGTTATTTCTACTAACCATGGAGACATACAGATTACTAAAGGAATATAATGCCAATTTTCTTTAACCACTAAACCATTCTAACCATTCAACTACTCCTAATTTTAGGGATGAGACACCACCAATGCACATTCATAATGGCACTGCTTTCAGAATTTTCAAGAAAAAATCTTACTCTCCCAAATAAGAAAATGTGCCTACTTCTCCTTGAAGAATTCAGAGGTTATATACTACAGCTCTGAAAGATTCTTTCATAAAATTTCCTGCCTTAAGCAATAACCTTTTATTAAATAACTGAGATAAAATAAAACATTATCTACCAATTCGTCAAGTCTTTAGGTTCAATTAGCTGAGTCTCTCAACAGCAACAATATTGCCATTTTGGGTGGGTAATTCTTTGTTTTGGACTGTTATCTTGATCCCTGCCCACCAAATGCGAGTGGCATATCTCCTCCCTCCCCTAACAGTCACTGTAACAACCAAAAACGCCTCCATACTTTTCCAAATACCCTCTGGAGATATGGTACCTCTCCGATTGAGAACCACTGAAAAATGTAGATGATTCTCCTTAGTTCAACTGATTGCCACATAATAAATTATGGCCTCCAACTCAGGGCAGAAATGTCAGACAGCTATCAGTTCCTGGAATTTACCCGTTTCCAAGGAAGCATTAAGATCAAGCAGTCTGAAGTAGTAAGAATATTTACCACCTTTTTCCTACACTATTTTCCTGGCTGCTATTTTCCAAGCGGGATACAGCAAATGTAGACATTTAAGGGGGGAAAAAAAAAAGGTTAACATATGGATTCTATGTTAAAAGTGAATCTACATTTCCCCCAAGTTTCATGAAGAAAGGATGGGACAGAGAGAATTACAGAAAAAATGTCTAAGATTATTTCCTTGAACAAAGTCTCCAGGTACATTTACATGTTTATATATACATGTGCAGTGCACAGACTTAAGGGAAAAGTCAATGAATAATATGTAACAAGTCTTATCAGATTGAGAAGAATATATAACACTTACTAAACACATGTGACCAGAAACAGTGCCAAATGCTTATTTAACACCCGCAGCAAGCTTTTAAGAGGAGAAACTGAGGGACTTCCCTGGTGGCGCAGTGGTTAAGAACCCACCTGCCAATGCAGGGGACACAGGTCAGAGCCCTGGTCTGGGAAGATCCCACATGCCGTGGAGCAACTAAGCCCGTGCACCACAACTACTGAGCCTGAGCTCTAGAACCCGCGTGCCACAACTGCTGAGCCCACGTGCCACACTACTGAAGCCCATGCGCCTAGAGCCCATGCTCCACGACAAGAGAAGCCACTGCAATGAGAAGCCCATGCACCGCAACAAAGAGTAGCCCTCGCTCACTACAACTAGAGAAAGCCTGCACGCAGCAACGAAGACCCAATGCAGCCAAAAATAAAATAACATAAAATAAATAAGTTTGTAAAAAAAAAGAGATCATCTAGTGACTAAGTGGCTAAGCCAGGAGTCACACCCAGATCAACTCCAGGGCCCTCACCAAGAGTTATATTGTTTCAAGGCACAAATAAGAACACAGGAGGAGGGGACTTTAAGAGCAGGAAAGAACTTATCTGAAAACTATGAAAAATGTTAATACACTAAAGTTAACTATGAAAAGGTTATCAGCAAAAATTCCTGTGACCCAAGAAAAATTCAATTTTCATCCCAAGGCTCTTAAGCAATCATATTTAAACTCTGCACTTAAAAGTTCACATTACAAAGAAGCTCAAATTAAATGAACTCTGAACTCCATTTTGTACGTGCTGCCTTGCACATAATACTCAATTTTTAAACTGTTAGCCTGTTTAATTATTCCTTAAGAGGCATTTCTATTTTAACAACCACATGGTACTTCATTACTTCAAGAGATATCAAAAGGGGCTTCCCTGGAGGCGCAGTGGTTAAGAATCGGCCTGCCAATGCAAAGGACACAGGTTTGAGCCCTGGTCCGGGAAGATCCCACATGCTGCAGAGCAACTAAGCCCGTGAGCCACAACTACTGAGCCTGCGCTCTAGAGCCCACGAGCCACTACTGAAGCCCGTGCACCTAGAGCCCGTGCTTCGCAACAAGAGAAGCCACCGCAATGAGAATACCACGCACCGCAACGAAGAGTAGTCCCTGCTCACCGCAACTACAGAAAGCCCGCGTGCAGCAACGAAGACCCAACACAGCCAAAAATAAATAAATAAAATAAATACATTTAATAAAAAGAAAAAGATATCAAAAGGAAATAAATGTTATTACCCTAACTGATTATATTTTACAAAGGGGAAAAGGCAACTTTACAATGGATAAATCTGGCACATAAACTTAACCAAAAGTGAGATTTAACATCACTGAAAATGAAACTAACATCATGAGCCTCCTGATGTGAAGCACTAAGAAAGACAAAACATCCTGCACACAATATTTACCCTGAAGTTATTCAAGAGGAAGCAGATAAATTCAAACTGAGGGATATTCTGCAAAATAACCAGTTTCCCAAAATGTCAATGTCATGAAAGACACCTCTCCCTTCCTAAAAGAGGGCTAAGGAACTATTTCAGGGTAAAAGACATAACACCGAAATGCAATGTATTTCCTGACTGAATTCTGGATTTCAAAGTTTTTGAAGTAAGCTATAAAGGACATTATTAGAACAACTAAGGAAATATGTACAATGTGGACTACATGTTAGATAATGATAATACATCAATACTGTCATTCCTGAGTGTGACAACTGTACCGTGGTTATATGAGAGAAATGTCCTTATTCTTTAGAAATGAATGCTGAAATATTTAGGAGTAAAGTAATCCTTAAATGCTTCAACAATATATAAATGTGTGCATGTGTGTACAGAGAAAGAGAGAGAACACAAAACTGTGGCAAAACATTCACAATGGGCGAATATGTACTATTCTTGACGATCACTGTACTATTCTTACCAAAATAAAAGGTTGAGGTGGAAAATAATTCAAGACACAAAGCTCAGGAACCTTAATGTAAACATTACCTAAAGAATTAAGACAGAATAACAGAACCATTCTCTATGGAAGAAGAAAGGAAAGAGAAACGAATCAAGAAGCAGAAGTCAGGGAGTAAGATAGGAATTCAGGCCACTGCGACTCAAACCCCATCTTCCTTTCTTTATAACCCCAAGCACAAACATAGTATTGGCAGGAACCTCAACACAACCATTTCTAAAGTAAAGGCCCAACATGCAGAAACAGTGAGTATTCACTCACCCACCAATATTTATTAAATATATGTGTGTGTCAGACTCCACGGCAGCAACACAATAAAAATAAGAGCACAGATTCTGGAATCAGAGTGCGCAGGTTTGAATCCCAGCTCTACCAAATCCCAGCTCCACCAAATCCCAGCTCCACTATTTGCTATTTGTGTAACTTTTAGCAAATTACTCAATCTCTTAGTGCTTTGATATCCTCATTTTTAAAGTGAAGATAATAACAGTATTTACTTCAAAGGGCTGTTTTATGTTGTGTTTTTTTTTTGCGGTACGCGGGCCTCTCACTGTTGTGGCCTCTCCCACTGCGGAGCACAGGCTCGCCACTCCACGGCATGTGGGATCTTCCCAGACCGGGGCACGAACCCGTGGCCCCTGCATCAGCAGCCGGACTCTCAACCACTGCGCCACCAGGGAAGCCCAGGGCCGTTTTGAAGATTAAATGACAAAATATATGTAAAATGCTAGAGTACTGCCTGTCATATATTAAACAACCCAGTAGATACTAGCTACTTTTTTTTTGTTTTTATTAGGCACTGGAGACACCAAGTCAAAGAAGATATGGTTCCTTCCCTCAGAGATTTGCGGTCTACCTGGGGAAACAAACAGAAGAACCAATGTCCAAGGGCATGTAAATCACTGAAGTTGGAACACACCCTCACACCATACACAAAAATAAACTCAAAATAGCTTAAAAACTTAAATATAAGACATGACATCATAAAACCCCCAGAAGAGAACAGAGGCAAAACATTCTCTGATATAAACCTTACTAATATTTTCTTAGGTCAGTCTCCCAAGGCAACAGAAATAAAAGCAGAGGGCTTCCCTGGTGGTGCAGTGGTTGAGAGTCCGCTTGCGATACAGGGGACATGGGTTCGTGCCCTGGTCCGGGAAGATCCCACATGCCGCGGAGCGGCTAGGCCCGTGAGCCATGGCCACTGAGCCTGCGCGTCCGGAGCCTGTGCTCCGCAACGGGAGAGGCCACAACAGTGAGAGGCCCGCGTACCACAAAAAAAAAAAAAAGAAATAAAAGCAGAAATAAACAAATGGGACCTAATCAAACTTACAAGCTTTTGCACAGCAAAGTAAACCATAAATAAAGTGAAAAGACTACCTACAGACTGGGAGGAAATATTTGCAAATGATGCTACCAACCAGGGCTTAATTTCCAAAATATACAAACAGCTCATACAACTCAATAACAAAAAAACAAACAACCCAATCAAAAAAAGGGCAGAAGATCTAAAAAGACATTTCTCCAAAGAAGACATACAGATGGCAAACAGGCATATGAAAAGATGCTCAACATCGCTAATTATTAGAGAAGTGCAAATCAAAACTACAATGAGGTACCACCTCACACCAGCCAAAATGACCATCATTAAAAAGTCTACAAATGACAAATGGTGGAGAGGGTGCAGAGAAAAGGGAACCCTCCTACACTCTTGGTGGGAATGTAAACTGGTGCAGCCACTATGGAAAACAACATGAAGATTCCTTTAAAAAACTAAAAATAGAGTTACCCATTGATCCAGCAATCCCACTCTTGGGCATATATCCAGAGAAAACTCTAATTCGAAAAGATACATGCACCTCAACATTCACAGCAGCACTATTTACAATAGCCAAGACATGGAAGCAACCTAAATGTCCATCGAAAGGTGAATGGATAAATAAAATGTGGTATATATACACAATGGAATACAACTCGTCCATAAAAAATAATGAAATAATGCCATTTGCAGAAACATGGATGAACCTAGAGATTATCATACTAACTGAAGTGAACCTAGAGATTATCATACCAACCGAAGTAAGTCAGAAAGAGAAAGACAAATACCATACGTGGTATTCACTTATATATGGAATCTAAAATATGACACGGGGCTTCCCTGGTGGCGCAGCGGTTGAGAGTCCGCCTGCCGATGCAGGGGACGCGGGTTCGTGCCCCATTCTGGGAGGATCCCACATGCCGCGGAGCGGCTGGGCCCGTGAGCGATGGCCGCTGAGCCTGTGCATCCGGAGCCTGTGCTCCGCAACGGGAGAGGCCACAGCGGTGAGAGGCCCGCGTACCACAAAAATAAAAAAAATAAAATATGACACGAATGAACTTATTTATGAAACAGAAACAGACTCACAGACACAGAAAACAAACTTATGGCTACCAAAGGGGAAAGGAGGTGGGGGAGGAATAAATTAAAGAGTTTAGGATTAGCAGATACAAACTACTATACATAAAATAAACAAGGTCCTACTATATAGCACAATGAACTATATTCAATATCCTGTAATAAACCGTAATGGAAAAGAAAAAAAATTTCTGTAAAGAATAAATCCACGGGACTTCCCTGGTGGTGCAGTGGTTAAGATTCCGCTTGCCAATTCAGGGGACACGGGTTCAAGCCCTGGTCCGGGAAGATCCCACATACCGCAGAGCAACTAAGCCCGCGAGCCACAACTACTGTGCCCTCGTGCCACAACTACTGAAGCCCGCGCGCCTACAGCACGTGCTCCGCAACAAGAGAAACCACCGCAATGAGAAGCCCGTGCACTGCAACGAAGAGTAGCCCCCACTCGCCGCAACTAGAGAAAGGGCGCGTGCAGCAACGAAGACCCAACACAGCCAAAAATAAATAAATAAAATTAATTAATTTTAAAAAGTAAAATATTTTTAAAAAGCATAAATCCAATGCTATATTTGCATAATTTAAAAAAAAGATTCAATGTCCAGAGAACAGTGTGATAAGCATTATGTAAAAGTATGCACTTACAGTAAAGGTACTATAAGAGCAGAGAGAAAGGGTGTTTAATAAAAGATAAAAAGTTTACCACAAATGGGACCAGAGCTGACTTCTGAAGAGTAAGTAGTCATTTCCCATGGAAAGAGAGTGATTAACCATTCTAGAAGCTTTAAAATCTTAATGGGAAAAAGCCTGACATCAGTTGAGGTTAGGCTAACAAGAATGAAAAGTATGGCAAGAAAAAAAAGGAAGGCAGGAGCCAGATCATAAAATGGCCTGTGTGTTAGGCTGAGTTTGAACTTTATCCTGAAAGCAACACACAGCCACACAAGACACAGACGTAGAGAAGTGGTGTGCTTAAATCTCCATGTCAGAAAGATCACTTGAAAAAAAAAAAAAAGAAAGATCACTTGGATAGTAAAGTGGAGGGCAAATTAAAGAGGTGGGAAGTCAAGAGGCAGGGAGACTGGTTAGAATTCTACTGCAATAATACAGAGGGATAAAAAAAATATAGGCTTCAACCTGTAAGTATACAGCCAAGAAATATGAAAACATGCATTCACACAAAAACTTGTGCACAAATGGCCATAGCAGCATTAGTCATAATAGCCGACAAGTACAAACAGCCCAAATGTCCATCAACTAATACACTTATTTTTAAAACGTAGTATATCCATACAATGGAATATTATTCATTCATAAAAAGGAATGAAGTACTGATATATGCTACAATACAGATGACCCCTCAAGACATTATGCTAAGTGAAAGAAGCCAGTAACAAAATAGCACACATTTTATGACTGCATTTATATGAACTGTCCAGAATGGGCAATCTATCGAATTACAGAGTAGGTTACGGGTTATATTACAGCTGGGGGAGAAGGGAGAGGCTGAGAGGAGGGAGGGAATAGGGAATGACTGCTAATATCTATGGGGTTTCTTCGAGGGATGATGAAAATGTTCTAAAACTGTGGTGATGGTTGTACAACTCTATGAATATACTAAAACTACAAAATTGTATATTTTATTTCGGCAACTTGTATGGTATCTGAATTATATCCCAGTAAAGCTGTTTTATAAAAAAAAAAAAAATAGGCCTAAAGTGAGGTGGTAACAGGAGGGGTCTAAGTTATTTCCCAGGTCTCTAACACAAGTAATATGAATGAAGAAATGATTTATGTTGCACTCACAGATACAGGAGATAAACAAGTGCAGGAGGTGGTGGAGTTGGGGAGAGGTAGATAAGTTTGGACATGTTAAGTTTAAGGCACCTATGGAACGAACACCCATATGGAGATGCCCAGGAGGCAGCTGGATCAATAGGTCTAGCACTTGTTAGAGGTCTGGGGTGAAGGAATTACTTAGAAATCAACAGCAAATAAGCAGTGACTGAAACCAGAGGTTCTGATGCAGAGATCCTCAAAGAATGTAGAGAGTGATGAGAGCTAAAGTCTACAACCAAGACTAGAGAGACCTAGGGGGTATCAAAAATGGAGAGCTAAGCAGGGAACAAGAAGCTTACCAAAGATGCTGAGAAGCAGCAGCCAAAGAGGAAGGAGGGAAGAATAGGATCTTCTGCGGACAGACAGCCTTGAGAAAATAAAATCCTAAACAGTGCCAAATGCCTCAGAGGAGTCCTGCCCCTAGCAATGCCTGGCACACCGAAGGTGCTCAATAAATACCTGATGAACCAATTAATGTAGAGAAAGAAGTATTCACTGATTTGACATATGGACAAAATAGTGACTGGTGACTTCAGTGAGACCACAGGGTACCTAAATACAAATTCATAAAGGGTGCCTTCTTTGGGTGGGCACACAGATTGATAAGCAGGGCTCAGGGTGGACTTCAGCCCCCCCACACACATACACACACCCTCAGGCTGGCACCCAAGTGCAGTGAACAACTCAGTGGATTAAGAAGTAGAAAGAGATGTGGAAGTGACAAGAGCAAGTATAGATCCTACTCCTTCACAACCTGTCTGAGAAGGGAAATACAGAAGCCTCTGTTACCAGAAAATTTGCCCAATTTTAAAACCTACCAGTAAACTACACCATATACTCTCATCCCCTAAATTTATGTTTTATTTATAACCTATTTAGTCATTTTAACTAAAATGTTAAAGCTTCCATTACCAAAAAGAAATTAAAACATAACGTAGATATACACATGTACAATAAAACAAAAACTAAATTCTACTGAAAACAAAGGACAAAGGCAGCAGCTACAGAACTCCCATAGGCAAAAATAAAGTCATTAAAATACCAAGTGTGGTAGCTTTAAAATATACCCACAAATTCTTTAATACTCCTCCGTGCAAAAGGTGGAAACTACTACCCCTCTCCCTTGAGTGTGGGCTGTACTTGGTGACTCTCTTCTAATGAACAGAATGTAACAGAAGTGACAATACGTGACTTCTGACATGAAATCATAAAAGGTACTGTGGCTTCCTCCTTACTCTCTCAGCTTAGTCGCTCTAGAGGGAAGCCAGCTGCCATGCTGTGACAAAACTCAAGCAGTCCTCTGGAGAAGTCCATCTGTTAAGGAACTGAGAGGCCTCCTGCCAACAGCCATGTGAGTGAGCCACCTTGGAAGTGGATCCACTGGCCCCAGTCAAGCCTTCAGATGACCACAGCCCCAGCAGACATTATGAGTGCAACCTCATGAGCCAGAATCACTCACTTAAAATGCTCCCAGATTCTTGAGCCACAGAAACTGTGTACGATAACATTTATTGTTGTTTCAAGCTGTTGTAACTGAGTTTTAGGATAATTTATTATGTTGAAATACAGTCATCCCTCAGTATTCACAAGGAATTGGTTCCAGAACCTGCCACAGATACCAAAATCTGCGGATGTTCAAGTCCCATAGTCAGCCCTCTTTACCTATGGTCCCACATCTGAGGATTCAACCAACCACAGATGGTGCAGTAGTATACATATTTTATTTATTTATTTAATTTATTTTTGGCTGCGTTGGGTCTTCATTGCTGCACGCAGGCTTTCTCTAGTTGCAGAGAGAGGGGGTTACTCTTCGTTGTGGTGTGCGAGCTTCTCATTGCAGTGGCTTCTCTTGCTGCGGAGCATGGGCTCTAGGTGCGCGGGCTTTAGTAGTTGTGGCACACAGGCTCAGCAGTTGTGGCACACGGGCTTAGCTGCTCCATGGCATGTGGTGTCTTCCCGGACCAGGGATCGAACCTGTTTCCCCTGCATTGGCAGGCAGATTCTTAACCATTGCGCTACCAGGGAAGTCCCAGTATACGTATTTATTGAAAAAAAGCTGCGTATAAGTGAAGCCATGCAGCTCAAACCCATGTTGTTCAAGGGTCAACATGCCCATAACCAATATACTGATAAAATTTTCAAAAGCTCAGGAGTACCAGAATATTCATTTACCTTATTTTATCTACTAAGCATCTGAACACTCCTGTACCAAGCAGAATTCTCCAAACTGGCAAATATCTAATCTATATATACAAAGAGAAATAACCAGATACATGATTTCTTTTAAAAATAAATAAATAACAAGTGAGGTGAACAGGAAACCAAGAATAATGCAAGAGCTTTTACTGAGAGACCTAAGGTTTTTG